>NC_057419.1:57699979-57830554 GCF_019320065.1 Cervus canadensis
TCCTTCAGAATTTTCCACAGTTTATTGTGATCCACACATTCTAAGGCTTTGGCGTAGTCAATAAAGCAGAAATAGATGTTTTTCTGGAACTCTCTTGCTTTTTTCATGATCCAGCAGATATTGGCAATTTGATCTCTGGTTCCTCTGCCTTTTCTAAAATCAGCTTGAACATCTGGAAGTTCTCGGTTCACATATTGCTGAAGCCTGGCTTGGAGAATTTTGAGCATTACTTTACTATCATGTGAGATGAGTGCAATTGTGCAGTAGTTTGAGCATTCTTTGGGATTTCCTTTCTTAGGGACTGGAATGAAAATGGAACTTTTCCAGTCCTGTGGCCACTGCTGAGTTTTCCAAATTTGCTGGCATATTGAGTGCAGCACCTTCACAGCATCATCTTTCAGAATTTGAAATAGCTCAACTGGAATTCCATCACATCCACTAGCTTTGTTCATAGTGTTGCTTTTTAAGGCCCACTTGACTTCACATTCCAGGATGTCTGGGTCTAGGTGAGTGATCATACCATTGTGATTATCTGGGTCATGAAGATCTTTTTTGTACAGTTCTTCTGTGTATTTGTGCCACCTCTTCTTAATATCTTCTGCTTCTGTTAGGTCCATACCATTTCTGTCCTTTATTGAGCCTGTTTTTGCATGAAATGTTCCCTTGGTATCACTAATTTTCTTGAAGAGATCTCTAGTCTTTCCATTCTGTTGTTTTCCTCTATTTCTTTGAATTGATCGCTGAGGATGGCTTTCTTATCTCTCCTGGCTATTCTTTGGAACTCTGCATTCAAATGGGAATATTTTTCCTTTTCTCCTTTGCTTTTTGCTTCTCTTCATTTCACAGCTATTTTTAAGGCCTCCTCAGACAACCATTTTGCCTTTTTGCATTTCTTTTCCATGGGGATGGTCTTGATCCCTGTCTCCTGTACAGTGTCACGAACCTCCGTCCATAGTTCATCAGGCTGTCTGTCTATCAGATCTAGTCCCTTAAATCTGTTTCTCACTTCTACTATATATTCATAAGAGATTTGATTTAGGTCATACCTGAATGGTCTAGTGGTTATCCCTACCTTCTTCAGTTTAAGTCTGAATTTGGCAATAAGGAATTCATGATCTGAGCCACAGTCAGCTCCTGTCTTGTTTTTGCTGAGTGTATAGAGCTTCTCCATCTTTGGCTGCAAAGAATATAACCAATCTGATTTTGGTGTTGACCATCTGGTGATGTCCATGTGTAGAGTCTTCTCTTGTGTTGTTGGAAGAGGGTGTTTGCTATGACCAGTGTGTTCTCTTGGCAAATCTCTATTAGCCTTTGCCCTGCTTCATTCTGTACTCAAAGACCAAATTTGCCTGTTACTCCAGGTGTTTCTTGACTTCCTACTTTTGCATTCCAGTCCCCTATAATGAAAAGGACATCTTTTTTGGGTGTTAGTTCTAAAAGGTTTTGTAGGTCTTCATAGAACCGTTCAACTTCAGCTTCTTCAGCATTACTGGCTGGGGCATAGGCTTGGATTACCATGATATTGAATGTTTTGCCTTGGAAACAAACAGAGATCATTCTGTCTTTTTTGAGATTGCGTCCAAGTACTGCATTTCAGACTCTTTTTGACTATGATGGCTACTCCATTTCTTCTAAGGGATCCCTGCCCACAGTAGTAGATATAATGGTCATCTGAGTTAAATTCACCCATTCCAGTCCATTTTAGTCTGCTGATTCCTAGAATGTCGACATTCACTCTTGCCATCTCCTGTTTGACCACTTCCAATTTGCCTTGATTAATGGACCTAACATTCCAGGTTCCTATGCAATATTGCTCTGTACAGCATCAGACCTTGCTTCTATCCCCAAATCTATAGGACTCCACAAAAGCTGTTCTAAGAGGTAAATTTATAGTAATACACAACTATCTCAGGAAACCAAAGAAATCTCAAATTTACAAAGTGACCTGTCACCTAAATGAACTAGAAAAATAACAAGTAAAAGTGAAATCTAATGTAAGGCATATAATCACAAAGATAAGAGCAAAAATAAATAAAAGAGGAAGTGTAAAATAAAAAACAAACAAACAAAAAATGCCAATGAAGCTAAACATTGGTTCTTTGAAAAGATAAACAAAGTAAATAAACTCTTAGCCAGATTCATAAAAAAATAAATAAAATAAAATAACAGAGATAGCCAAAACTAATAAAATCAGAAATGAAGAAAGAAAACTTACAGCAGATACCATAGAAATAGAAGGGTTAGAAGAAGCTATTATAAGTAACTATATGTCAATAAGGACAACCTGGAAAAAATTAGGAAGTTCATAGAAATGTACAATCTTCCAAGACTAAACCAAGAACAAGTAGAAAATATTAAGAGGTCAATTACCAGTGATTAAATTGAAATAGTAATTTTTTAAAAAAAAGCACAATAAACAACAAGCAAGGACCAGATGGATTCACAATTTCTACCAAATATTTAGAGAAGAGTTAACATCTGTACTTCTTAAAACATTCCAAAATATTGCAGAGAAAGGAACACTTTAAACTCATTCTATGAAGCCATCATCACCCTGATACCAAAACCAGACAAAATATAATTAAAAAAAGAAAATTATAGGCCAATATCATTGATTGACATAGGTGTCAAATGTCTCAATGAAATATCAGAAAACTGAATTCAATAATGCATTAAAAGAATCATACACCATGAGCTCTTAGAAGAAAATATAGGCAGAACACTTTGACATAAATCACAGCAAGATCTGCATTGAATCATCTCCTAGAGTAATGAAAAAAAATGAAAATAAACAAATGGGACCTAATTAAACTTAAAAGCTCTTGCACAGCCAAGGAAATGATAAATAAAATTAAAATAGCCCTCAATATGGGAGAAAATAATTGGAAAGGAAACAACTGGCAATGGATTAACCTCCAAAATATATAAGCAGTTCATACAGCTCAATAAAAGAAAAACAAACAGTCCAATTAAAAGAAAAAAATGGGCAGAAGACCTAAACAGACATTTCTCCATAGAGGACACACAGATGGCTAATAAACACATGAAAAGATGCTCAGCTTTGCTCATTATTAGAGAAATGCAAATCAAAACTACCATGAAGCATCACCTCACACAAATTAGAATGGCCATCATCAAAAATACTACAAACAATAAATGCTGGAGAGGATGTGGGGAAAAGGGAACTCTACTGCACTGTTGGTGGGAATGTAAATTGACATAGCTATTATGGAAAACAGTATGGATATTTCTTGACAATAAGATAATACTATGCCATAAGAAGAAACAAATTTGAGTCAGTTGTCAGAGTAGTCAGGCAGATGAACCTAGAGTCTGTTGCACAGAGTGAAGTAAGTCAGAAAAAATATTGTATATTAATACACATATATGGAATACAGAAAAACTATTGATGAACTTATTTACAGAGAAGAAATGAAGACACAGAATGTAAAGAATGGAATGGTGAACATAGCGAGGGAAGGAAAGGGTAGGACAAATTGAGAAAGTAGGATTGATTTATATATACACTATAATGTGCAAAATAAATAACTAGCAGGAAGCTGCTGTATAACACAGGGAGCCCAGGCTGGCACTATGTGACAACCTAGAGGTGTGAAATGAGGGGAAGTCTCAAAAGAGGGAGTATATACATATATGTAATATATATATATTATATATTAAATATATATATAATAAATATATTATATTATATATATAATTATGACTGATGTACAGCAGACACCACTACAATATTGTAAAGCAATTATCCTGTAATAAAATATATAGTTCAAATGAAAAAAAAGATGTGTCCCAGAAACTCAAAAATGATTCAATGCCAGGAAATAAATCAAATTGATACACCCCATCAACAAAGTAAATAACAAAAATCATATAATCATCTCAATTGATGCAGAAAAATCTTCTGACAAACTGCAACATCTATTTTTCATAAAAAAAACTCTCCACAAGGGGATTATAAAGGGAATACACCTCCACATAGTAAAAGCAGTATATGGCAAGCATACAACTAAAATAATATTCAAAGATAAAAAGCTAAAACTGTTTCCTTTATGATTAGTAAAAAGACAAGTATACCAACTCTCAGCACTTTTACTCAACCTAGGATTGGAAATCCTAACTACAGAAATCAGATTAAAAAAAAAATGAATGTTCAAGCAAAGTAAATAAAAACTACTAAAATTCATCAATGAATTTGGTGATGTTGCAATATTAATATACAGTAATCTCTCACGTTTTTGTACACTAAAAACAAACTACCAGAAAAAGAAATTAAGGAAACAACCCCATTTACAATGGCATCAGATAAATAAAATACTTAAAAATAGACCTACATAAAAGGTAAAAGACGTGTATTTAGAAAACTATAAGACAGTGATGAAAGAAATTGAAGAAGACACAAATAGAAAATTATACAATGTTTATTAATTAGAAAAATTAATATTGTTAAAATGACAGTATTACCCAAGGCAATATACAGAGTAAAAGTGATCTTATCAAATTAACCAGAGCATTTTTACAGAACTGGATTAAATATTTTTTAAAATATACATGAAAAAAGAGACACCTGAATAGAGGGAAGAAAACAAAAAACAGACAAACTTGAGAACGAAAAACAGAGCTGGAACACAATAGAGAGCCCAGAAATAAACCCAGGTTCATATGGTCAATTAGACTATGAGAAAGAAGGAAAGAATATACAATTGAGAACAGTCTCTTTCATAAGTAGTACTGGGAAAACTGGAGAGCTTCATGTAAAAGAAATAAATTAGAACATTCTATAACACCATATACTAAAATAAACTCAAAATGGATTAAAGATGTAAATATAAGACTGGAAACCATGAAATTCCTAGAAAAAGCAAGGGCAGATACTCTTTGACATAAATCATAACAATATATTTTTGGATCTGTCTCCTAAAGCAAAGGAAATAAAAGCAAAAATAAACAAAAGGAACATAATTAAACTCAAAAGCTTTAGCACAGCAAATGAAACTATTGACAGAATAAAGGGACAACCAACTTAATGAGAAAAAATCATTTGCAAATGATATGATCAATAAGGTGTCAATATACAAAATATATAAACAGTATATACAAACCATCATTTTAAAAACCCCATTAAAAAGAAAAGATCATAAAGAAAGAAAAAGATGGTGGAGGTGTAGGTGGATGTGGAGTACCTTTTCTCTTCACATATACTCAGGAATACACCTTCAAACAGAGAAGATCTTGCAGAACCCCAGCTGAGTATCTGACCACTGGAAAAGAATACATGGAACCACACAAAGCTTAGTAGGACAAAGGAAGGAGGGGGGAAAAGAGGAGAGTGAGCAGGACTGAATCTGCACCAGAGGAGTGGGAGAACTGAAGGAGGGGTCAGACCCCCACATCAGGGAAATTGTCTGGGACAGAGGAGAAGCATTTGAGGCTGTTGGAAAGTAAAGCAGCTGATCTGTGACAGTCTGAACGAAATGAGAATCACACAGGCAATCCTTGATGTAATCATACATACACAGGACAGAGATGCAAGTCCCCTAGAAAGCACAGTGGCTGGGAGCTGGAGCACAAGGATTGGAGAGAAATCCCAGGGTGAGGTCCTTTTGACTGTAGGGAGACAGCTTAGGGGGGCATGAGGAAGGAGACTGCAATAGGGAAGTGCCTTTGGAGGAAAACCAGGCAGTCATGGAGGCAAGGCAATACTGCTGAGTCACACACAGGTGGTGGAGACACCACGCTAGTCTCTTTCTCCCCACATGCCGGCACCAGCAGCTGAACAACAGAGAAAGACCCCAGAGAGGCTGGTCCTTTAAGTGTCTGATACACTAAGCAACAGAGAAAGACCTCAGCCAGGGGGGCCCTTTAAGTGCTCAAATGGGCCTAGCAACAGAGAAAGTGAAAGTGAAGTCGTGGCTCTTTGCTACCCCATGGACTGTAGGATACCAGGCTACTCTGTCCATGGGATTTTCCAGGCAAGAGTACTGGAGTGGGTTGCCATTTCCTTCTCCAGAGTATCTTCCCGACCCAGGGACCGAACCCAGGTCTCCTGCATTGTAAGCAAGACGCTTTACCATCTGAGCCACCAGGGAAGTCCCAGAGCCAGCCAAAGAGGCCCTCTGATCAACAGGTACCAAGAGCCTAGAAAAAGACTCTGATAGGGTCATAGCTCCTGCAGCTGAGGCAATCTGTGACCCTGCACATATTTTGCCACCAAAGTCCCCATGATCCAAGCAGCTATGCCACCTCTATGTTCAATTCTCACTGTGGCAGAGCTGTCAGAGGCTAGAAGAAACCCTAATAGAGCCATATCTTCTGTGAAAATAAATGCCAGTGCCCCTGCATACTGGCATTGCCAGGGTTCCCCTGATCCAAGCAACTGTGCCACTTCCAAGCTTGATCCTCACTGGGACAGAGCTGCCAGAGAATAGAAAAAACCCTATAGAGCACCATATTCCCTGCTGACATAGCCACTGGCTCCCCTGAGTACCTGGTCCTGCCAAGGCTCCTTCAGTCCAAGTTATCTCTGTCATCTCCACACCCAGTACTCCCTGGGGCGGACCCAAGTCCTCCAGGGCAGCCTCAGGAGCAAACTCCTGTTGATGACTCACATGTAGAGGAGGAGATAGAACCACAATTGGAACCCAAGGGCAGCATGGCTAAGAAAGAGGTCCCAAAATCTTACCATCAGCTATATTAGCTGAAGATTAAATCTACATGATCAACCAGGCAGACTCTATGACTATGGACTATATAAAAGGACAATGAGAGTTTCCACAAAAGAAAATGCACTAGCTCTGGAAACTGTGGATATTGGAAGCAAGAATATGCAGGAGTAGAACCAGATTAGAGTCTGAGCTGCCCCTTCAGCATGTCCAGAGACCAGCCCAGTATTGGAGGGCATCCTAGGGAGACAAGAGGGACTGTGACTTGCAGTGAGAGAAAGGACACTAACAGATGACACCCAAAAATAAGGAAAACATTTATTATTCTTATTTTTCACTTGTTCTGTAGTTGCTTCTGGATTTATTTTATTTATTTTTATTTTTACTCCCCCCCAATCTGTTGCTGTAGCTGTTGATTTTATTTCTAATATTAAATCTATTTAAGCTTTTAAGAATTTTTAATCACACTTTTTATTTCCTTTATATACCTCTGTCTCTAATTTGGGAGAAGGCAATGGCACCCCACTCCAGTACTCTTGCTTGGAAAATCCCATGGATGGAGGAGCCTGGTAGGCTATGGTCCATGGGGTCGCTAAGGGTCGGACACGACTGAGCGACTTCACTTTCACTTTTCACTTTCACACATCAGAGAAGTAAATGGCAACCCACTGCAGTGTTCTTGCCTGGAGAATTCCAGGGACGGGATAGCCTGGTGGGCTGCCATCTATGGGATCACACAGAGTCGGACACGACTGAAGTGACTTAGCAGCAGCAGCCTCTAATTTGGCCTTTTGCGGTTCTGTAGGGTCTCTTTTTTTTTAATTTTTAGATTTTTAAAATTTACTATTTTTGTACATATATTATTTTGTTTGTTTTTCATATTGTTCTTTTCCTGCTGTAGTTATTCTTTAATATATATAAATCTTTATCTACCTCTATTTAACTTTCCTTTTCGTTTCAGCCTTTCTTTTCTTACCTAGTTAGTTAGTTTGTTTTGATTTTGTTGCTTTATTCCCCAGTTGGCATCTTGTTTTTGTTTTGTTTTCCAGTTTGTGCTTTAGTTAATTTTGTTTTTAACTGGTTGATAAAATTTTCAGGTTCCTTTGCTCACCAGGTCAATCTCTTGGACCTTACAAACATTTGCTTTTGTTAATGTGTGTATATGTGTGTGTGTATTCCATTACTTTTATTAATATTTGTCTGATTTTGTAGTTGCCACTTTTCTGGGGTTCATCTCTTGCTTCTTGTTTGTGTGTGTGTGTGAATATGTGTCTGTTTTAATCGCATTTAATGGCACAAAAAACCACCTGTACAATCTCAGTTCTCTGGTCATAGATTTAGCTCTGAACCCTTGGAGTGGGAGCATTGATTCCAAGACCACAGACTTGCAGAGAATTCCTAACCTCAGGGGGTACTAATTAGTGAGAACACACACAAAGGCCTCCACCTGTATATAAGGCCACATATCACACAATTGCCAGCAGCACACAGTGCAGGACGCCTTATCAAAGCAACAAACACAAAAACAGAAGCCCAATCATCAGCAGACATGATTACCACCTCACACAGCCCTGCCCATCAGAGGGGGAAAAAAACTGCCCTTCTCCCACCAGAACACAAACACAAGAAACACGCAACATGAAGTCCACACAAACACAGGACAAACCTTACCCACTGAGAGCAGAAACCAAATGGAAGAAAGAATTCAACTTTGAAGCCTGGAGAAAGGAGACCTCAAAAATAAGTAGTCAAAAAAAAAAAAAAAACAGAAACAATAAAGAAAAGGCAGAGAAATATTGGAAAAATGAAGGAACATCTAGAAACACACAAGGTAAAATAAACAAAGGAAATAGGCAAAATACCTGAAAGATAATTCAGAGGAATGATAGTAAAGATGATCTCAAACCTCAAAAATAGAATGGAGAAAATTCAAGAATCAATTAATACATTTGACAAGACCTAGAAGAAATAAAGGATAGACAAATAGAGATGAGCAACACAATTGCTGAAATTAAAAATACTCCAGAAGGAATCAATAGCAGGATATCCGAGGCAGAAGAACAGAAAAGTTAGCTGGAAGATACAATAAGGGAAATAACTGTCAAATAGTAGAATAAAGGAAAAAGAATGAAAAGAAATGATAGTCTCAGAGACCTCTGGGACAATAATAAACACACCAACATTTGCATTGTAGGGAATCCCAGAAGAAAAAGAGAAAAAGAAAGGGCCTGAGAAAATTTTTGAAGAGAGTATAGTTTAAAATTTCCCCACCATGGGAAAGGAAACAGGCAGTCAAGTCCACAAGATGCAGAGTTCCATACAGGAAAATCCCAGTGAGAAACACAGTTAGACACATACTAATCAAACTAACAAAGATTAAATACAAAGAAAGAATATTAAAAGCAGCAAGGGAAAAGCAACAAGTAATATACAAGGGAAACCAGATATGATTAACAGCTGATCATTCAGAACAAATTCTGCAGGCCAGAAGGGAATCTCAGGATATATTTAAAGCACTGAAAGAGAACATCTACAATCAAGATTTTTCTACCAGCCAATGATCTCATTCAAAATTGATGGAAAAATCAAAAGCTTTACAGATAAGCAAAAGTTAAGAGAATTTAGTACCACTAAACCAACTTCACAACAAATGTTAAAGGAACTTAAATAGACAGGAAGCACAAGAGAAAGAAAAGACCTACAAAACAGATCCCAAACAATTAAGAAAATGGCAATAGGAACATATATATCAATAATTACTCTAAGCGCAAATGGAATAAACATTCTAACCAAAAGACACAAACTGGATGAATGGGTACAAAAAAGATCCATATATATATAATGTATACAAGAGACCCACTTCAAACATTGAGACACATACAGACAGAAAGTAAGAGCATGGGAAAAGATATTCTATGAAAATGGAAATCAAAAGAAATGGAAGTCAAAAGAGTAACAATCTTCATACCAGACCAAATAGACTTTAAAATAGAGAATATTGCAAGAGATAAGGAAGGACAGTACATAATAATGAAGGGATCAATCCAAGAGGAAGACATAACAATTGTAAATATTTATACACCCAACATAGGTGCACCTTAACACATAAGACAAACACTAACAGACATAAAAAGAGAAACTCACAGTAACACAATAATAGTAGGGGACTTCAACACTCCACTTACACCAATGGATAGGTCATCAAAACAGAAAATTAAGTGAAACATGGCTTAAATGACACATTAGACATTTAATGGATCTAATTGATATCTTCAGGACATTCCATCCAAATACAGAAGAATACACTTTCTTCTCAAGTGCACATGGAAAATTCTCCAGGATAGACCACATCTTGGGTCACAAATCAAACATCAGTAAATATTTAAAAATTGAAATAGTATCAAGCATCTTTTCTGACCACAATGCTGAGACTAGATATCAATTACAGGAAAAAAAAATGTAAAAAAAACACAAAGATGGAGATTAAACAATACGTTTCTGAGTAACAAACTGGTTACTGAAGAAATCAAAAGGGAAATAAAAAAATTCTTAGAAACAAATGACAATAAAAGCATGATCACACAAACGTATAGGATGCAGCAAAATCAGTTTTAAGAGGGAAGTTTATAGCAATACAATCATACCTCAAGAAACAAGAAAAACATAGAATAGACAACTTGACTCTACACCTAAAACAACTGTAAAAAGTACAACAACAACAAAAGTTAATGGAAGGAAAGAACACATAAATATCCAGACAGAAATAATTGAAAAAGAAATGAGGGAAGCTATAGTAAATATTAATAAAATTAAAAGCTGTTCATCAAGAAAAAAAGAGAGAAGAATCACATCAACAAAATTAGAAATGATAAAGGAGAAGTAACAACAGACATTAGAAATATATAAGATTGTTGCTGCTGCTGCTGCAGCTGCTAAGTCGTTTCAGTCCTGTCCGACTCTGTGCGACCCTATAGACAGCAGCCCACCAGGCTCCTCTGTCCCTGGGATTATCCAGGCAAGAATACTGAAGTGGGTTGCCATTTCCTTCTCCAGTGCATGAAAGTGAAAAGTGAAAGTGAAGTCTCTCAGTCGTGCCCGACTCTTGGCGACCCCATGGAGTGCAGCCTACCAGGCTCCTCCATCCATGGGATTTTCCAGGCAAGAGTACTGGAGTTGGGTGCCATTGCCTTCTCTGATATTACAAGCAACTATATGCCAGTAAAATGACCAAGCTGGAAAGAAATGAATGGATCCTTAGAAAATTTCAATATTATAAGACTGAACCAAGAAAGAATAGAAATTATGAACAAGCCAATTACAAGCATTGACATTGAAACTATGATAAAAAAATCTCCCAAAACACAAAAACCTAGGGCCAGATAGCTTCATAGGTCAATTCTACCAAATATTTAGAGAAAAACTAATGCCTATCCTCTGAAAACTCTACAAAAATTTACAGAGGAAGGAACACTCCCAAAGTCATTCTATGAGGCCACCATCACTCTGATACCAAAACCAGATGAAGATTGCACACACACACACACACACACACACACACACACACAAAATTGCAGGCCGATATCACTGAAGAATACAGATTTTCAGCAAAATTCTAGCAAAGAGAATTCAACATCACATTATAAATATCATACACCATGGTTACATTGGGTTTATCCCAGGGATGCAATAATTCATCAATATACACAAATCAATCACTGTGATACACCATATTAACAAATTGAAAGATAAAAACCATATGATAATCTCAACAGATGCAGAAAAATCTTTCCAAAAAATTCAGCACCCATTTATGATTAAAAAAAAAAAAACTTTTCAAAAAATAGGCATAGAAGGAACCCACCTTAACATAGCAAAGGCCATATATGATAAACCCACAGGAAACATTATTCTCAGTGTAGAAAAATTGAAATCATTCCCTCTAATATCAAGAACAAGACAAGGGTGCCAACACTGACCACTGTTGTTCAATAGTTTTGGATATCCTAGCTATGGCAATAAGAGAAGAAAAAGAAAGAAAAGGAATCCATATTGTAAAAGAAGAAATAAACCTCTCGCTATTTGCAGATGACATGATGCTATGCATAGAAAACCCTAAAGATACTATCAGAAAATTGTTAGACATAATCAGTGAATTTAGGAAGGTTGTGGGATGCAAAGCCAATACACAGAAATCACTTGCATTCTTATACACTAGCAATGAAAAATCAGAAAGAGAAATCAATCCCATTTACCATTGCAGCAAAAAGAATAAATTACCTAATAAACCTACCTAAAGAGACAAAAGAGCCATGTATAGAAAACTGTAAGACCTTGAAGAAAGCAATCAAAGACGACATAGACAGGTGAAGAGATATTCCATGATTCTGGGTTGGAAGAATCAATATTGTGAAAAATGACTATGCTACTAAATGGAATCTAAAAATTCAATGTTATCCCTATCAAATTACCAATGGCAATTTTCACAGATCTAGAACAAAAAAAAAATCTCATAATTCATATGGAAATACAAAAGACCCTGAATAGCCAAAGCAATCTTGGGAAAGAAGAATGAAGCTGGAGGGATCAGCCTTTCTGATTTCAAGTTACTGTACAAAGCTATAGTCATAAAGACAGTATGGTACTGGCACAAAAATAGAAGAAATATAGATAAATGGAACAAGATATCACAGAAATAAACCCTTGTACCTATGAGTACACTATTTTTGACAAAGGAGGCAAGAATATACAATGGGAAAGATAGTCTCTTCAATAAATGCTGCTGGGATAAATGGACAACTACATGTAAAAGAATGAATTTAGAACAATTCCTAACACCATACACAAAGTTAAACTTAAAATGGATTAAAGACCTAAATGTAACATCAAAAACTATAAAACTCTTAGAGGAAAACATAGGCAGAACACTCGATGACATAAATCAAAACAAGATTCTCTATGACTCACCTCTTCAAGTAATGAAAATAAAAACAAAAATAAACAAGTGGGACTTAATTAAACTTAAAAGTTTTTGCACAGCAAAGGAAACTATAAACAAGGTGAAAAGACAACCCTCAGAATGGGAGAAAATAATAGCAAAGAAACAACTGATAATTTACAAAATATACAAGCAGCTTATGCAAGTCAATACCAGAAAAACAAACAACCTAATCAAAAAGTGGGAAAAAGTCCTAAACAGATATTTCTCAAAGAAGACATACAGATGACTAATAAACACATGGAAATATGTTCAATGTTGCTCATTATTAGAGAAATGCAAATCAAAACTACAGTGAGATATCACCTCACCTGTTAGAAGGTCCATCATCAAGAACTCTACAAACAGTAAATCCTGGAGAGGTTGTAGAGAAAAGTGAATCCTATTGCACTGTTGGTGGGAAAGTGAATTGATACAACCACTAGAGAAGTCATTATGGGGATTCCTTAAAAAAAAAAAAAAAAAAAAAAAAACAGGAATAAAGCCACCATATTACCCAGCAATTTCACAACCAGGCATACACCCTAAGGAAACCGAAATTGAAAAAGACATATGTACCCCAGTGTTCATTGCAGCACTATTTACAATCGCTAGAACATGGAAGCAACCTAGATATCCATTGATAGATGAATGGATAAAGAAGCTGTGGTACATATATACAATGGAATATTACTTAACCATAAAAAGGAACATGTCCGAGTCAGTGCTGAGTTGGATGAACCTGGGGTCTATTATACAGAGTGAAGTAAGTCAGAAAGAGAAAAGCAAACATCATATACTAATGCACACATGTGAAATCTAGAAAGATGGTACTGATGAACATATTTGCAGGACAGCAATGGAGATGCAGGCATAGAAATCAGACTTATGGGCATGTGGCAGGGGGGAAGGAGGGTGTTGGATGTAAGGAGAGAGTAACAAGGATACATCACCATATGTAACAAAGATAGCCAATGGGAATTTGCTGTATGATTCAGGGAATTCAAACTAGGGCCCTGTAACAACCTAGAGGAGTGGGATGGAGAGGGAGATGGAAAGGAGATTCAAGAAAGAGGGGGCATAGGTATACCTATGGCTGATTCATGTTGATGTTTGGCAGAACAAAACATGATGTTGTAAAGCAATTATCCTTCATTAAAAATAAGTTTAATTATTTTAAAAAATTAAAAAGGGAGAAAACACTAAAAGAAAAAAAAAAAAAAAGGTCAGACCTGAATAGACATTTGTCCAAAGAAGACACACTGTTGACTAATAGGCACATGAAAAAGTGTTCAATATTGCTAATTATTCAGGAAATGTAAATCAAAATCATGATGATATCACATCTGTCAGAATAGCTATTATCAAAAGAAGATAAATAACAAATATTATCAGAAATGTGGAGAAAAAGAAAACTGTATATATCATTGGTGGGAATGTAAATTGGTGGAGCCACTGTGGAAAACAGTATGGATGTTTCTCAAAAACTCAAAATATCATGTGGTTGGGTCGCTAAATTTCGTATGACTCTTGCAACCCCATGGACTGTAGCCTGTGAGGTTCCTTTTTCCTCTGTCCATCGGATTTCCAGGCAAGAATAGTGGAATCGGTTGCTATTTCCTTCTCCATGAGACATTCCCTACCCAGGTGTTGAACCTGGGTCTCCTGCATTGCAGGTTGATTCTTTACCAACTGAGCCACCAGGGAAGCCCTCCAAATATTATATGACTCAGTAATTCCACTCTTAGGTATATACTTGAAAGAAACTAAAATGCTAGTTCAAAAAAAAAAAAAAGAAAAGAAAAGAAAATACAGGTACCTCAATGTCCATAGCAGTACCATTTACAATTGCCAAGATGAGGAGAAAACCTAAGCGTCCGTTAACCAATGAATGAATTAAGAAGCATATACATGTACACCAGGGAACAATACTCAGCCAGTAAAATTGAATAAAAATTTGCTGTTTTCAACAACATGGACACACTTGGGGGTTATTATGCTAAGTGAAAATTCCGACAGAAGACAGAGAAAGACAAATGCTATATGATATCACTTGCATGTGGAAAGAAAAAAAAAAGGCATGAATATAACAAAAATGAAACAGATTCACAGATATAGAGAAGAAACATAGTTACCAGTGGGGAGAGGGGAGGGAGGAGGAGCAAGATAGTGGTAGAGAATTAAGAAATGCAAACTATTATGTATAAAATAAATAAGCTACAAAAATATATTGTACAAATTCACAAGCCTAACAGGCAATTTTCTTATTGTTTTTTCATTAATTAATGGCACCTTTCATTAAAACAGTGACCTTTGTCTAATCTGAAAGCTCTCTGCTGTGATCATAAGGTTTTTTTTTCCTATTTTCATGCCATCAAATAGCATTTTTTGTGACGATGGGAAACTGACATTGTAAACCTCATGACATTTCCATCAATTCTTGAAGAACTGTGGCATATTAGACATACAAAATTGGAAGTACTGTCCTTACTCAGAATATCAATATAATCACTTTCCAGCTTTCTTTGCTCCTTCTTTTGTATGTATATGTAAGGTAACACAGGGCTAATTGGGCCAGCATGTCTTCTCACATTATCCCTGCAGGGAAAGGATCTGTGACATCAACTGAGCTATAAACTGCAAATAAAAGTATCAGTCAGTAGGGTTGCAGTTATAATTCTTTGCAATTTAGAAAATTCTATTAGTATAATACATACTGAGGGAATGAAGTTAAGATCTAGAAATGGCACAGTGCTTAAATTAAAATGTTGTAAAAAGCATACAAAAATAAATTTAAAAGAATTTAAATATAGTCAACACAGGGAATATAGTCAATATTTTATAATAACTATACATGGAATATAACCTTTAAAAGTTGTCAAGCACTATATTGTACACTTGTAACATATAATATTGTACATTAATTATATTTCAATAAAAGAGTAAAAAAGAATCTTTGTTGAAATAACTGAAAAAAAAAACCAGTATCCATTGACACAAAACAACCATAAAGACCAATAGAAGAGAATAGAGAGCTCACAAATAAGCCCACATTTATAGGGGCAGTTATTCTATGTCAGAAGAGGCAAGAATATACATTAAGGAAAAGGCAGCTTCTTTGATAAGTGGTGTAAGAAAACTGGACTGTTAAATGTAAAAGAATCAAACTATACTATACACTCACATCATGAAACAAAATAATTTAAAAATGGATTAAAGACAATTATAAGACCTGAAACCACAAAACTTCTAGAAGAATACAGGCATATGTTCTTTGACATCAGTCTTATCAATATATTTTGAGATACCTCCTCAGTCTGTTACCAAGCCGAACTTGGGGCCACTTACCCAATGCACTCAATCTACTGATACCAGGTTGTGGTAAAGAAAAGTACAAAGTTTATTGCAAGGCACCAAAGCAAGGAGTACAGGAATCTAATGTTCAAAAGATCTGAAATCCGCCATGGCTTATAGAAGGGATTTTAAGGCAACATTAGGAGTGGGGCTTGCAGAGCGTATGATCAGCTCATGGGATTTCATCTCATTGGTCAGCAGTGAGGCAAACCATGATGTATCAGGATCCTAATCATCAACCTTCTGGTTCCACCTGGTATGGGCTCTACAAGCTTGTGGTCAGCTTGCAGTTAATTCCTTCCATCAGCTGGGGTTATAGAACATGCAGAACAACTCAAAAATATGGCTCAGGATATTATCTATAGCCCTTGAGGAGGAACTAAAGGTACTTGACTTTGTTTTATAGCTGAACTATCATTATTTTGTCATGATTGACTACTTTCCTTAGTTTCTGCAGTTTCTCATTTTTCTGAATAAATTTTCTGTTTGAAACTCAGGCAAGGCCTAGGAGGCTAAAGCTTTTCTACAAATGACTGGCAGGGGACATAGAGTGTCTGACCCTGGGAAGGTCCCAAAGGGTCCTTCTTGGTTTCAAGGCAAAAGAAACAAACATAAAGTTAAACAAAGAGGCATCACAATCACCAGGCTGGGCTGCCTGTGTTATAAAGCAAATTTCCACTCAAGAGAGAGGGTGTTTATATATAATTATGACTGAATTACATTGTTGTATGATAGAAACCAACATGACATTGTAAAGTAATTTTCCCCCAACTAAAAAATAAATTTAAAAAATTAGCAAAAAAGGTTATAAAAAATAAAAAGCAATAATCACAGAAAAAAATAAACAAAAGTGACTACATCAAATTAAAAAGCACTAGGACAGCAAAAATACTACCAACAAAAGTCAAAGACCATTTGATGAATGGGAGAGGATATTTGCATACAATATATTTGATAAAGGATTAATACACAGCATATAAAGATATATAAACAAGTCAGATATATAAATAAGTATACAGATATATAAATAAGTCACACAACTCAGCATCAAAATATTGAATAACTCAATTAAAATTTTACAGGGGATTTCCTCTATGACCCACCTCCTAGAGTAATGGAAATGAAAAAAATAAATAAATAAACAAGTGGGACCTAATTAAACTTAAAAGCTTTAGTACAGCAAAGGAAACTATAAACAAGGTGAAAAGACAACCCTCAAAATGGGCGAAAATGATAGCAAATGAAACAACTAACAAAAGATTAATTTCCAAAATATACAAGCAGCTCATACAACTCACTATCAAAAGTGAGGAAAAGACCTAAACAAACATTTCTCCAAAGAAGACATACAAATGGCTAACAAACACATGAAAAGATGCTCAACATCGCTTATTATTAGAAAAATGAAAATCAAAACAACAATGAGATACAAAACTACAAATCACATCACACTGGACAGAATGGCCATCATCAAAAAGTCTACAAACAATAAATGCTGGAAAGGGTGTGGAGTAAAGGGAATCTTGTTACACTGTTGGTGGGATTCAAATTGATACAGCCACAGTGGAAGATGGTATGGAGATTCCTTTAAAAAAAATAAATAAATAAAGCTAGGAAGAAAACCACCCTATGACCCAGCAATCCCATTCCTAGGCTTATACCCTAAGGAAACCAAAGCTGAAAATGACACATATAACCCAATGTTCATTACAGCACTATTTACAATAGATCATGGAAGCAACCTAGATGTCCACTGACAGATGAATGGATAAAGAAGCTGAGGTATATACAGTGGAATATTACTCAGTCATAAAAAGGAATGCATTTGGGTCAGTTCTAATGAGGTGGATGGACCCAGAGCCTATTATACAGAGTGAAGCAAGTCAGAAAGAGAAAGTTAAATATCATATACTAACACATACATATGGAATCCAGAAAGATGATACAAGTTACTTTATTTGCAGGGCAGCAATGGAGAAACCACTACACCATTCAGATATAACATAAATCAAATCCCTTATGATTTTAAGTGGAAGTGACAAATAGATTCAAGGCATTAGATCTGATAGAGTCCCTGAAGAACTATGGATGGAGGTTTGTAACTTTGTACAGGAAGTGGTTATCAAAATAATCCCTGAGAAGAAATGCAAAAAGGCAAAATGATTGTCTGAGAAGGTCTTACAAATAGCTGAGAAAAGAAGAGAAGCCAAAGGCAAAGGAGAAAAAGAAGGATATATCCATCTGAATGCAGAGTTCTGAAGAATAGCAAGGAGAGATAAGAAAGCCTTCCTAAGTGATCAGTGCAAAGAAATAGAGGAAAACAATAGAATGGGAATGACTAGTGATCTCTTCAAGAAAATTAGAGATACCAAGGGAACATTTCATGGAAAAATGTGCACAATAAAGGAGGGAAACAGTATGAACCTAACAGAAGCAGAAGATATTAAGAAGAAGTGGCAAGAATACACAGAAGAAATATACAAAAAAGACTCAATAGGCATGAGTTTGAGCAAACCCAGGGAGCTAATGAAGGATAGGGAAGCCTGGCATTCTGCAGTTCATGAGGTCACAATTAGTCAGACATGACTGGACAACTGAACTGACCTACTGAATGGAGAAATAGACATAGAGAACAGACTTATGGACATGGGGGCTGTGGGGAGGAGCTGGTAAGATGTATGGAGAGAGTAATATGGAAACTAATATTAATGTATGTAAAATAGATAGCCAATGGAAATTTGCTGTAGGACTCAGGGAACTCAAACAGGGGCTCTGTTTCAATGTGGAGGGGTGGGATGCAGAGGGAGATGGGAAGGAGGGGACATATGTATACCTATCCTGATTAATGTTGATGTTTGACAGAAAACAACAAAATTCTGTAAAGCAGTTATCCTTCAATTAAAAAAATAAATAAAATTTTAAAACATACAGGAGATCCAAATAGACATTTTTCCAAAAGAACACGGACATATGGCCAACAGTCACATGAAAAAGTGCTCAGTGTCACTAACCATCAGAGAAATGCAAGTCAAAACCATAATAAGCTATCACATCACACCTGTCAGAGTGACTATTATCAAAAAGACAACAAATAACAAGGATTGGAAAGGATGTGAAGAAAAGGGAATCTTACACTGTCAGTGGGACTATAAATTGGTATAACCACTATGGAAAACAGTGTGGCAATTTCTCAAAAAATTAAAAATAGAACTCTAACACAACCCAATCTTCCATATTATTAGATATATCATGTGTGGATCAATACTTCTACTATTTTTATCTCAAGTAATATTGCATTGTGTGGATATACCACCATTTATTCACCCATTCATCAGTTGATGGAGATAAGTTTTTTTCCAGTTTTTTGCTATTATGAATAGCACTTCAAAGAACATTCACATGCAAATCTTTGAGTAAACACCTAAGAGTGGAATTGCTAAATCATATGACAAATTATGTTTAACTTTTAGAAACCACCAAATTGTTTTCCAAAGCAGCTATATATATATCATTTCACATTTATTTCTACCAGAAATATGTGAGAGCTTTCCTTTCCACATTCATTGTCAACATTTGTTATTGTCTGTCTTTTTTATTACAACCATTTGAGATTTGATTTTTTTTCATTAAATTAAGATGATAAAATGGGCAGAATGTTTAAACATTGTATTATATAATGTGTAAATAAACTGAAGGAAGAGGTTGTGGCATATTTAGGTTATTTGACCTAAGTATTTTAAATCTTCTTATGCTATTTGACTGTTAGGTATGCAACAGCTTATATAATTTGAACTCTGAGAAACATTTTGAATTAATATTTTCCTGTGTTGATATTTCTTAGAAAAGACTGAGATGTCAGTTCAAGAAATATCTATGAGCAAAGATTCCCTGGCTATTGGTTAGTATTTGATCATGCCAGATTTCCAAGAACTAATGACAAAAGAACTCTTTGGACAGTAAATTAAATATATTTCTTTGGAGTTAGTGTCGTCTCCTTCTCAGGACAATGATCCAATCTTTTTTTTTTAATTTACTTATTTTAATTGGAGGCTAATTACTTTACAATACTGTAGTGGGTTTTGCCATACATTAACATGAATCAGCCATGGGTGGACATGTGTTCCCCATCCTGAACCCCCTCCCACCTCCCTCCCCATCCCATCCCTCAGGGTCATCCCAGTGCACCAGCCCTGAGCACCCTGTCTCATGCGTGGAACCTGGACTAGCAATCTATTTCATATATGATAATATACTTGTTTCAATATACTTGCTATTCTCTCAAATCATCCCAACCTTGCCTTCTCCCACATTTTAATAGAAGACAAATCAGACACTCAGTGTAATACTATAATGGACAGACATATAATCTCTTCCTTCTCTAATCTAGAGGGTTCTCCACTTGTTTTTGAGAAAAATGTGTACTTTTTAAGTGTTTTTATACCTATGAAATTATTTTGGATAGGGGAAAGGTCGGATGTATCAACAGTAGCTTTCAGAGTCCTTTAGGAGTCCCTCTACCCATTATCTCCTTTTTCTTTCTGAGAAGCCCAGGAGCATTACTTAGAATAGTGATGGGGACTTGGAAATTGAAATCGATAGCTAGTGACCTCCAATTCTAGCTGAAGGTAGCATAATTTTATGCTATACTTATTGTTGTTAAGTTGAATATTGAACTTACACTCTCTTTGAAACCTTTTCCAATAAAACTTTTTAGAGAAAAAAAAAACTAAATTATGCTTAGTATCTTAAACCAGGAATTAGCTCTGATGTATGACTTGTGTTTCTGAGGAAATCTGGATGTTGATTTTCAGATGCTTATTCCTCTGGGATTAGAAAATTACCAGTTAGCCCAGAGGGTAAAATTATAGAGAGGAGAGCAAGACATGATTAAGGAAATATTTTCCTTACACCTTCACTCCCAAATGTTATCATTCTCATAGATCACAAATACTTGCTTTTATTCTCCCTCTGTGGTCTTCTGAAAATGAAAGCCAAAAGTAAGCTCTTTAAGTAGGGTGAAACCTCCTGTTGGCACAGAACTGCAGGGGAAAAAAGAGAGAAAGAGATGTCTTCATTTCCTGAAACTAGGAGGGTTTGTGTGCTTCAGCAGAAATATTACTAAATTGGAGCCACAAAGGCACTATCATCAGCAAATCTGTACCCATGAAAACCCTGAGTGGCATGTGGAGGAAGGGAATTTGCCAAAGGTTCATCTTCATCAGCAGTGTTTATATTTGTCTGCTTACATGCTTTATCATTTTATGTTTACACTATTCCCTGTTTTTCTTGCCCACTCCCAAAGATAAAAATGTCAGATTTGAGTCTTGATAGATCTTTTCACATAAACATCTTCCTGAGAAACCCATCCAAAAAGGAGCCCTGTAAACTGTCTCAACCTGATCTCAAACTTCACTGCAGACCATGCCCTTGGATCTGTATCAAAATGAACTAATATAGTTAATGAAATAATCTTTATGCTTCAGGAAACTGAAGCTCCTCAGAATCTTAAATGATCATAGCAACTGTCAGTTATGATTATCCTGAATAATTTTAACATTAAATTCCAGAGTTGGATACCCACCAAAGCTGATTTCACATTCTGTTAGATTGAAAATGCTATGGGGAAGGCCAAAGGCTTCCTTTGTTACTGGGCTATAAAAATCTACTGGCATCTGAGCCTGTTGAAATAAAGATCAATAGTAGTGGTTGTCAGTAATACCATAAATGACCTTCAAAGCACCTGATTTTTCCTAATGAATGGAACCACAAATTAAAGTCAATAGCTGTGCCATAGGGTAGAGTCAAAATATGCAACCGTTTTGTTTACTGACACCTGATATATGTCTTCTTCCTGCAAAACTTGACATCCCCATCTAGTGATGAGATTAAGACTGAATGCAGTTCCCTGGGAGGAATACAGTCATCTTAAATCCAAAATTGCATGTGTATAGATTCTCATAGACAGGAAGACCCTAGAAGTTGTTTGGATTAGCTAGCTACAATGTTGCAGTCTCTTGTACCTCATTATGTTTTGATAAATGATATTTTGGAATGATTTTATTGTCTTGCCTGACACCACATGAACAAAACCACATCCTTTGTGCTGAAAGCTTCCCTGGGTTGAAGAATAATTCATATAGGATTCCTAGGATCTAATCCAGACTATGTTTTTTTTTCTTCTTCTATTCTTCTTTTCTAGGATTCTTCAGTTTACAAACAATGGTTAGTTACTTGAAAGAGGATTACTCTGCCTGAATTATAACCAATGAATTATGCACTGAAATCTTATGAATAACATTAGGCTTTATTGTCAGGAAGTAAAATATATGTAACTAGAAAAATGTCGTATGGTTTGGGGTTTCTTGATTAAGGATGACACTATCTGTTAAATGTATTACATTTGGGGTAGTTTATCAAAGACTGACTCTCATATTCATCTTGAGGTTGTGGGTCTCCTGGCTGTTAGATTATTATTTTTTTTCCATTTTTCTTGCCAACAGAACTTATTGACTCCTCACTCCTCCACTTGTCATTAAAGGGATGAGAAGCTCATGTAATGTATTGGAGCTAAAGTGGTGAAAAAAAGTCTTTGCTATCAGAAAGAAAATGAATTATGAGTTTGATCGTATCAATGAGATAAGCATATCAATTAATTTTTAATATTTTATTGCATTATGAAGGTGCTTCAACAAAAATAGAGAATGAAATATGAAAACTGACACTAAAAGGATAATGTTAGGCCTGAGATTCAAGAATATTTTCATTCTTATCTTGGCTTTTACGATTTATTGTATATGATTTTTGTGTCTTGATTTTCAAAACTGGAAAATGAAGAAGCTATTATAGTCTCTTTTCCCCAATATTAATATAAAAACTTATTTGATATTATGTGGTGATTTTACTTTTTCTTCAATAACTTATAGCATATATATATAGCATATATAACATATATATTATAACAAAATAATAAGTATAAAGGTAGCCATTGTGCAGAATTGTGATTATTTAATAACAACTTTTCATTTATGTAAAGTCCTCTTCTTGTCATACTATTCTTTGCTATTGTGTAAGTTAGTTTTCCCCATAACTAAAGGTTTGAAACTTAAGTTACTTTATTTAGAAAATCTTGTTTATAATTCTTTTTTTTTCTATTCAGTCAGTTCTGAACTTCCAACTTTGATGATTAATGAAACTGAAACTTTAATAGGGATGTAAAGGCAGAAATAACTCTAAGATTCATTCTTCTAATTTCTTTATTGATTTTTATATACCACCCAGTTGCAAGAACCTGAATTGTACCCATACTGAAGATCACCATGAAAGCTGGTTATTAGCAAGAAAACTTTTCAGTTAACTAAATAAAACAGGATGAGTTAAAGCACACCGTATATATCCTCCCACTGCCTTACACATACTTTTTCTCTTCTGACTTAATTTTGACCAATTACCAAAAAGTTCAATTTAAATAAGCTTTTTTTAAAATATTTTGTTACTTTGATGTAACAAAGATGAGAGATAGGTAGTGAAGTAGAAATTCTTTGCTCACATATTTGCAAATTGCTATTGATCAAATTAATTGACAATTTTTTCTAAGTAAACAATTGCTTTTATTAATTGCTTACTTTATGAATTATACAAAGAGGAATTTTAGTCTGCCTCTGTCTTTATGATCAAAACCTGGAAATATGTCTAATTCAATGGACTTTTATTCTAATATAATGTTGAATAACAGAAATTTCTTGAGCATTTGCCGTGTGTAGCTAAGGAGATTGTGGAGCATAATTAAGGAAGTATTTTTAAAAGTATTTTGTCAGTCAGAAAAGATAATATATATGTGTATATGTATATACCTACACACACATAGACACACACACACACACACATATATACACAGCTTAATTGCTAGTATTGTCACATTATTAATCTGCTTTATTTTTTAACATTGCATCATATCCAAGGCTACCTACTTCATCTTTCATAATTTTGTGGTATTTTAATGAGAACATATAATAAAGGGTAAATCTGTGCATTTTAGACTGTGGCATAGTTAAATATCTAAATGTTAGAAACATTACTGCACATATATTGAATAAGTAACCAAATTTAAGCTATACGAAGAAATCCATTCAACCTGACAGAGTTAATTAATGAAAGGCCATAATTATAACGGAAAATTACCTTTGTTAAGTTCTTCCTCAACTTCCTGGGAATAGCAAGGAAACTTAATTACTGGCAGATAATTGTCTTTAATGCTGTTCTTTTTTTTTTTTTTTTTTTAAAGTCACTTGTGCAGTGTTGCTGTTTATTAGCGATGGCAGCAGAGCAGGATGCAGGGAGGAGGAGGAGGCCAGAATTCTCCAGATGGCAGGACAATGGTTTCATGTTCTGCTTTTAACTTGCTTTGCTTCCTCCCTGTCTTCAGTTATTCCATCCAAAGAGCACGTTAACAAATCGTTTTCACTGTAGCACAGCTGATCTACAATACTGTGTTGGTGTGAGGTGTGCGGCAAGGTGATTCGCTTATGCACACACAAACATCCGCTCTTTTCCAGATTCAGTTCCCATTGTTGTTGTTCAGTCACCAAGTTGTGCTCCATTTTTTGAGACCCCATGGACTGCAGCACACCAGGCTCCTCTGCCCTTCACTGTCTCCAGGAGTCTGCTCAAATTCATGTCCCTATTTGCTCAAATAGTCAGTGATACTATTCAACCATCTCATCCTCTGCTGCCCCCTTCTCCTCCTGCCCTCAATCTTTCCAGGTATCAGGGTCTTTTCCAACGTATCAGCTTTTTGAATCAGGTGGCCAAAGTACTGGAGCTTCAGCATCAGTCCTTCCAGTGAATGTCTGAGATTGATTTCCTGTAGGATTGACTGGTTTGATCTCCTTGCAGTCCTCTCAAGAGTCTTCTCCAACACCAGAATTAGAAAGCATCAATTCGTCAATGCTCAGGCTTCCCCGGTGGTTCAGACAGTAAAGAATCTGTGTGCAATGCAGGAAACCCAGGTTTGATCCCTGGGTTGGGAAGATCCCCTGGAGAAGGGAATAGCTACCCAATCCAGTATTCTTGCCTGGGGAAGACTACAGATCGAGGACAGAATTCCATGGGCAGCCTTCTTTGTGGTCCAAGTCTCACATCTGTACACAACTACTGGAAAAACCAGAGCTGTATTTCCTTTGTAGCTTATTACAAAACCTTGAGTATAGTTCCCTGTGCTATACAGTAGGTCCTGGCTCATTATCTATTTTTCAGTGAGCTCCTGAGACCTTGAGAATAAGCTGCTTTTCTAAGAGTCAGAGTCAACTGAGGCTGCTTGTTTTCAAGATCTTGACTGATGGTTAGGTAACTGGAATAGTAACATTTTCAAGTCTGGTTGGCTTTGGTCAGTATTCTCCTGTATGAATTTGCTGATGTCGACTAAGGTGTGACCTGCACCTGAAGGACTTCCCACATTTGTGGCAACTGTAGGGCTTTTCCCCAGTATGAATCCTCTTATGTTGACAGAGCAAGGAGGACGTGCTGAAGGCCTTCCCACATGCATCGCATCTGAAGGGCCTCACTCCACTGTGAGTCCTGTCGTGTGTCACCAGGGAGGAGTGATTGTTGAAGGTTTTCCCGCACACCTGACATTCATAGAGTCTCTCTCCTGTGTGACTCCGTTCTTATAGGTATCTTTTTTTTTTTAGTTTAAGAAGGTCTTGTTGTTGCTGCTATTAAAAAACAAAACAGAACAAAACAAAACAAAAAACCCTTGCTTTCCCCACAACTGTATTTCTTCAGCTAGGAAAGATCTGTGTGTGTGTGTGTGTGAGTGTGTGTGTGAGTCACTCATTTGTGTCTGACTCTTTGTGACCCCATGGACTATAGCCCACCAGGCTCTTTTGTCCATGGAATGCTCCAGGCAAGAATACTGGAGTGGGTCGTCATTCTCTTCTCCAGGCGATCTTCCCAAAACAGGGATCGAACCCTGGTCTTCTGCATTGCCGGCAGATTTGTTACCATCTGAGCCACCAGGGAAGCACAGGAAGATCTCTAGATGCAAACTATTTTTTTGTCATTGACCAATAATTAATGAAGCTAAATAAACCCTGACATCCGTTGGTTATTGCTATATTATTTAGCCAAGATGACTTGAAAGAAGTTTTGTTTCTGCCAGACAGATTAGATATGTTTGATGAGCCTTATCATTAGGGTTCAAAAATTCAGGTTCAAATTTGATATTTTCTATATTAATTTCTGTTTTAGCAGATAAATATGGGTCAATATTAGTTCAAACACCTGGGCCTACATCATACAGTTGGCTCTTACTGCACCATCAATTGATTTTCTCCCTCCTATCTAAAGAACAGTTAGAGAAGAAAACTACAGTATTTAGAAAATAAATGGAAATATCTTCCCCTCAGTTTTGTTAATCTCTCAATGTATTAACATCATCTCTAATGATTGTTAAATATACCAGTCCTTTCTCTTTCTATCTAGAGATTAGGTTTGATGAGAAACTAAGGAAGGATAAGTCTACATGGAGTTAATCGGAAAAATATGAAAGCATATTTGTAGAAGGATTAGAAAATTTATGTGTTTCTCTTAGGACTGTTTAGATGACTCTGGGAAAATAACTTAAATTCTTTGAACTTGAGTTTACTCTTGTGTAAACAAAAGATAATAACTTACTTTTTCTTGCTTTAAGTTCTTGTGAATATCAAATAAAAAAATATATATGAAAGAACCCTGAAAACTGCTATATAAACTTAACAGAAAATATATTATGATGTTTCTGATTTGACAACAAAGTAATGAAAACAATATTATCAAAGGGATGCACTATTACTTTGCATGACTTCCAAGAAATTCTTTTGTAGAAATTATGCTGGAAATTAGACAAGGATCCCTTTATCTTTGGATATTTAATGTTTGTTCTTAGATTATTATCTCTCAACTACAGTAATTATAAAATGTAATTAAAATTGTTATCTCTTGGTACTTTGCTGTTGTTCAGTTGTGCAGTCATGTCTCGTTCTTTATGACTCCATGGACTGCAGCACACCAGGCATCCCTGTCCTTCATTTACTCCCCGAGTTTGCAAACTTATGTCCACTGTGTTGATGATGCTGTCTAACCATCTCATTCTCTGTTGCCCTCTTCTCCTTTTCTCAGTATTTCCCAGTATTGGAGTCTCTTCCAATGAGCCAGCTCTTCTCATCAGGTGGTCAAAATATTGGAGCTTCAGCTGCAGCATCAGTACTTCCAACGAATATTCAGAACGCATATCCTTTAGGATTGACTGGTTTGATATCCTTGCTGTTCAAGAGACTCTCAAGAGTCTTCTTCAACACCACAGTTCAAAAGCATCAATTCTTCACCCCTCAGCTTTCTTTATGGTTCAACTCTCACATCCATACAAGACTACTGGAGAAAACATAGCTTTGACTATATGGACCTTGGTCAGAAAAGTGATGTCTCTGCTTTTTAATATGCCATCTAGATTTGTCATAGCTTTTCTTCCAAGGAGCAAGTGTCTTTTAATTTCATGGCTGCAGACACAGTCTGAGGTAATTTTTTAGCCCAAGAAAATAAAGTCTGTCACTGTTTCCATTTTTTCCCCATCTATTTGCCATGAAGTGATGGGACTGGATGTCATGATCTCAGTTTTTTGACTGTTGAATTTTAACCCAACTTTTTCACTCTCCTCTTTCACTGTCATCAGGAGGATCTTTAGTTCCTCTTCACTTTCTGCAATGAGGGTGGTGTCCTCTGCATATCTGAGGTTATTGATATTTCTCCCAGAAGTCTTGATTCCAGCTGGTGGTTCATCTAGCCCAGCACTTTGCATGATGTACTCTGCAGAGAAGTTAAAGAAGCACAGTGACAATATACACCCTTGAAGTACTCCTTTCCCAATTTTGAACCAGTCTGTTGTTCTATGTCCAGTTCTAACTATTGCTTCTTGACCTGCATAAAGGTTTCTCAGGAGGCAGGTTAGGTGTTCTGGCATTCCCAGTTCTTTAAGTATTTTCCAAACTTTGTTATGATCCACAAAGTCAAAGGTTATAGTGTAGTCAATGAAGCAGAAGTAGATGTTTTTTTGAAATTTCCTTGCTTTTTCTATGATGCAATGGATATTGGCAATTTGGTCTCTTGTGTCTTTGCCTTTTCCAACCAAGTTTGTACATCTGGAAATTATTGATTCATGTATTATTGAAGAATAGCTCAGAGGGTTTGAGCATCACCTTGCTAGCAAGTGAAATGAGCAGTTGTATTATAGTTTGAACATTCTTTGGCATTGCCCTTCTTTGGGATTGGAATGAAAATTGACCTTTTCCAGTCCTGTGACCACTGCTGAAATTTCCAAATTTGCTCACATATTGAGTGCAGCACTTTAACAGTATCATCTTTAAGGGTTATAAATAGCTCAGCTGGAATTCCATCACCTCTACTAGCTTTGTTCATAGCAATGCTTCCTAAGGCCCACTTGACTTCACACTCCAGTATGTCTGGTTCTAGGTGAGTGATCACACCGCTGTGGTTATCTGGGTCATTGAGAACTTTTTTGCATAGTTCTTTTGTGTATTCTTGCCACCTCTTTTTAATATCTTCTGCTTCTGTTATATCCTTAATTTTTCTCTCCTTTATTGTGCCCATCTTTGCATGAAAGGTTTCCTTGGTATCTCTAATTTTCTTGAAGAGAAGTTTAGGCTTGCCCATTCTATTGTTTTCCTCTATTTCTTTCCATTGATCACCTAGGAAGGCTTTCTAAGACACCTAGCAAGGCTGTCTCCTTGCTATTCTTTGTAACTCTGCATTCAGATGGATATATCTTTCCTTTTCTCCTTTGCCTTTTGCTTCTCTTCTTTTCTCAGCTATTTGTAAGCCCCCCTCAGACAACCATTTTGCCTTCTTGCATTGAGTTTTCTTGGGGATGGTTTTGGTCACGACATCCTGTACAATGTTATGAACTTCTGTCCATAGTTCTTCAAGCACACTATCATGTCTAATCCCTTTATTTGTCACTTCCAGTGTATAGTCACAAGGGATTTGATTTAGGTTATACCTGAATGGGTTAGTGGTTTTCCCTACTGTCTTCAATTTAAGTCTGGGCTTTGCAATACAAAGCTCATGATATGAGCCACAGTCAGCTCCCAGTCTTGTTTTTGCTGACTGGATAGAATTTCTCCACCTTCGGCTGTAAAGAATATAATCAATCTGATTTATGTATTGACCATCTGGTGATGTCCAAGTGTAGAGTCATCTCTTGAGTTATTGGAAGAGGGTTTTTGCTATGACCAGTGAATTCTCTTGGCAAAAATCTGTTAGCCTTTGCCCTGCTTCATTTTGTACTCCAAGGCCAAACTTCTCTGTTACTCCAGGTATCTCTTGAATTCCTACTTTTGTGTTTCAGTTTCCTGTGATGAAAAGGACACATTTTTTTTTGGGGGGGGGAGTGTTAGTTCTAGAAGGTTTTGTAGGTATTCAAAGAACTGTTCAGCTTCAGCTTCTTCAGCATTAGTGGTTGGGGCAAAG
Organism: Cervus canadensis; assembly: GCF_019320065.1. Taxonomy (NCBI): domain Eukaryota; kingdom Metazoa; phylum Chordata; class Mammalia; order Artiodactyla; family Cervidae; genus Cervus; species Cervus canadensis. The sequence goes on from NC_057419.1 coordinate 57,729,506, forward strand.
ACTTGGATTAGTGTGATGTTGAATGGTTTGTCTTGGGAATGAGCTGAAATCATTCTGTCATTTTTCAGATTGCACCCAGGTACTGCATTTCAAACTCTTGTTGACTATGAGAGCTACTCCGTTTCTTCTAAGGGATTCTTGGCCACAGTAGTTAATATAATGGTCACCTAAATTAAAATTTCCCATTCCCTTCCATTTTAGTTCACTGATTCCTAAAATGTCGATGTTCACTCTTGTCATCTCCTGTTTGAACACTTCCAATTTACCTTGATTCATGGACCTAACATTCCAGGTTCCTATGCAATATTTTTCTTTATAGCATCAAACTTTATTCTTACCACCAGACACACTCACAGCTGGATGTTTCCACTTTGACTCAGCTTTTTCATTCCTTGTGTAACTCTTTTTCTGCTCTTCCCTGGTAGCATGTTGGACACCTACTCGTCTAGGGGCTTCAACTTTCAGTGTCATATGCTTTTGCCTTTTCATATTATTCTTGGGGTTCTCGAGATTTAATATCTAGAATGAAATTCAGACCACACAGAAAAGATACATACTACATTAAAGTCAGAGGGCAACTGATAATAAAATTTATTTTTTAGATTCCCAACATTCTTCCAAACATTATTTTCTAGAATAGAAACTTTAAATACCACAAAGTATGGTAATTTTCTAAATAATTAACAAATCTATGTAGCTTGATCTTATTTATAGCAAATGAGTTGTATCATTCCAGGGTTTCCTGGGGCAATTAGAACTATTTTTGTAAGTGTGATTTTTTTAATAATATCAAAAGATGGAAATATTGATTAAAAACAGAGTAGAATGAAAAAAATAGTAAAGCTCACTGATTAAAAGCTGTTAACCACCACTTTCTTTTCTATTGCTATGAGTCTTTTCATTTAACAAATTTTTATTGAATGCTTACTCTGTACCAAGACCTGGAGATATAGTGGTAAGCAAGACAGAACCCCAGCCCTCTTGGAGCCTAGTCCATTAGGGGGGTCACACTAATCACACATATGATTGGATAATATATGTGACTGGGTTTCATACACACACACACACACACACACACACACACACATATATATATATATATATATAATTTTCTTTGCTCATTCATCTCTTGATGTTCATTTAGATTGCTTCTGTATCTTGGCCATTGTAAATAATGCTGCTATAAGCATTGTATCTTTCTGAATTAATGTTTTTTTTTTTTTTCATGCTGTATACCCAGGAGTGGAATTGCTGGATCATATGATATTTTTATTTTCAGCTTTTTAAAAGAAACTTCCATATGGTTTTACAAAGTAAATGCACCAATTTACATTGTCACTAACAGTAATAAGTGTTTCTTTTTCTCCCCATCCTTACCAATATTTATTATTTGTACACTTTTTGATGATAGCCTTTCTGACAGATGTAAGATGGCTTCTCATTCTGTTTTTGATTTTCATTTCTGTAATGATTAGTGATGTTGATCATCTTTTAATATGCCTATTAGTCAACTGATTGTCTTCTTTGGAAAAATGTTTATCAGGTCTTCTGCCCATTTTTAATTGGACTGTTTGCTTTTTGATATTGACTGTTATAGATTGTTTATATATTTTGGACATTGGCCATATCATTTTCAAATATTTTGTTCCATTCAGTAGGTTATTCTTTTGTCAATGGTTTCCTTTGCTGTGTTAAAGATTTTAGGTTTAATTATGACCCATTTGTTTAATGTTGATTATATTTCTTTGCCTTAGGACACAGATCCAAAAAATCACTTTATGATTTATGTCAAGGGCTTTTCTGTCTCTGATCTCTTTTAGATTTTTGTGGTTTCTAGTCTTACATTTAGGCCTTTAATCCATTTTGAGTTTATTTTTTTGTACAGTGTTAGAGAATGTCCTAATTCATTTTTTTTTTTTTCATTTAGTTGTACAGTTTTCCCAGTAACACTTACTGAAGAAACTGTATTTTCTCTATTGTATATTCTTGCCTCTTTTGTCATAGATTAATTGACCATGGTGCATGACTTTATTTCTGGACTCTCTAATATTTTCCATTGATCTGTGTGTCTATTTTTATGTCAGTGCCACGCTGTTTTGATTAGTGAGGCTTTATGCCATACTCTGAAATCTGGTAACATGATATTGCCAGATTTTTTCTTTTATTTTTCTTGATTGCTTTAGCATATTGTGTTTTTTCTGCGGGTTATATATTAATATTGGGATTATTTGTTCTAGTTCTGTGAAAAATATCATGGGTATTTAGATAGGGATTGCATTAAATCTGTAGATTGCTTTGGGTAATATGTACATGTTAACAATATTCAATCTTTCAATCCTAGAATGTGTGATATCTCTCCATTTATTTGTATCATCTTTGGTTTCCTTCATCAATGTTTTCTTTTTTTATAGTGTTCTTTTACTTGGATAAGTTTATTCCTAGGTATTTTATTATTTTCGATGCAGTTTTAAACAGGATTTTTTGCTTTCACTTTCTGATATTTCATTGCTAGTATATATAAAAGCAACAGATTTCTGCATATTAATATTGCAACCTACAACTTTACAGAATTTATTTATTAGTTCCTTTTTTTTGTTTGGTGGAGATTTTAGAGATTTCTATATATAGTATCATGTCATATTCAAGGTAACAGTTTAACTTCTTCCCTTCCAATTTGGATACACTTTACTTCATTTTCATGTCTGATTGCTATGGTTAGGACTCCCAATACTATGCTAAATGGAAGTGGCACGAGGGCATTCTTGTCTTGTTCCTGGTTTTAGAGGAAAGATGTTTAATTTTTCACCATTGAGTATGATGTTAGCTGTGGGTTTTTCATAAATTTTTTTAAATTATTTTGAAATATGTTCCCTCTATACAAGCTTTGATGATAGTTAAAAGGACATCCATTTTATTTGCTTACATGTTTCTTGTTTATACCTACTCACTACACTGTAAGCTCTAAGAGCAGGGACTTTATCTTGTTTTCTCCTCTCTCCCCAGGACCTAGAACACAGTAGGCTCTCAATAAGTATTTTGAGTGCCTAAATGAATAAGCCATCAAACAAGCTCTATGTTGAGCAGAGAACCATCTCATAGTGCTTGAACAGGACTATAAGGTCTTGTGACAATAATTGTCTAAACATCCAATAAAATCGGATGCTCAGTCTGGATCATTCCACTTAGAACTGAGAAATATGCCTGGAGAAAGTGCTTGAAATAAAGCAAGAGGCTATTTCACTTCTTTTGAAAACCCCAAACCTATTCTATTTCATTGTGGAAGATATCCACATACTGGGCAAGGATTCTGCCATTGTTTCTCTGATTGAAATACTTTTAGCCATTTTACTTCCTTTCGTATTTCTATCTTCCAATACTCATTTATTTAAAAAAATATTGTATTTCTTTCACACTGCTGTGAAGTCTCAATCTAAATACTCCAAGAAGTTTCCTGTTCTAATTATTTTTATCTTATCATGGTAAGTGCAGTTATTGCTTGTTTTATGGCATATGTATTCCAACAAATTGAATAGGAAATGAGCTTGCTAAAATAAAATTTTAAGTCACGTTGGTTTACATTAAATAAATAAATTACAATAAGAAATTGTAGAGTAGGAAACTTACCAAAAAATTGATATAGTTGCATCACTTTACATATAAGATAGTATTATGCAATAGTATTTCTAAGGCTTGCTGATATAGAAGGATATGTGTTATTTGTTATCTAATTGCAGGATCTTGCCTTACCCTTTATTTAATTTATGTACTTTCCCAAATTATAAAATTCATCCCACTACTGGTGAGACCCTGATTATACACTTTGATCACATGACCATGAAGGGTAGTACTTAGCTTGATTTCTCAGGATAGTATTTATTAATGTCCATACCAAAAAGGGGGAAGAAAGAAGAAATGGCAATCCCTGGAATTCTTGCTAGTTGTATCTTACTGTCATCACAGTAACTCAAATGACATTTGGATTTACACACTGGTCTCTCTAATGCAATGGTTCTCAAACTTAGAGGCACGTTGGAATCAGCTGGGAAGTTTACAAAATACCGGAGTCTGAGACCTATGTCAAAAGACACCAATTTAACTTCTCTGAGGTAATATCTGGGCACTGGGATTTTAAAACTCTCCCAGGTGATTCTGAGGTATAACCACACTGAGAAACACTGCTTTATGTATTTGATTAATTTGACATCATTCATCAAAGTTGATAAAAGTAACTTTCCGAATCTATAAAGTCTTGAATTCACCCTGAGCAATTAGAACCAATTTAACCCTTGAAACATCTTCAACCACAGCAACATGGCTATGTGTCCCCAGATAGCATGAGAAGTATACACAAATACTTCTTCCTAATATCTGAAAGATATAAAATATTTATCAAGTTTTTGGGAAAATAAATTGCTATTGACAATGTCTTTTTCACATCTCAGTTATATATTGATATAACTCTCATTTTGAGAGATAATAACAATTAAAGGGAGACAAACAAATAGAAGTATGATTAACTGTAAAGCTCTATTTCCTTGTAACGGCTTTGAAAGTCAAGATGGGCAACAGCTGTGTTTGAGTTATGTGGTCCATGTATACTAAAGAAAGCAGCATCTGCTGTTGTACTGTGGTACTACTGTTGGACACTTATGTGACACAGCAGTGGTATAGTTCCATTGATCCAGTTTTGCCACAGGTAGCCGGGCTTTAGTAAAGCCATCACTTTACTGGGCTGTTTAGTAAAGCTATCACATCCCTGGGCTATTTGTAAATCGTCTTCAGTAGTACCAGCCAAGAACTGCTTTACAAAGTAACATAATAATAAATTTAATATCATCACTTTTCCTTTAGGTGATAGTGAAAAATAGCCAATCAAGGAAGTGCAAGTGAGGATGGTGACCTCTTGAGCTCCGTGCATTCTGGTGACTCTATTTAATTCTATCTTTGTTGTTTCTTTCACTTTCTACCTCTGTCTCTCAACCCCACTTTGTTGCTACATCATCTCAGTTGCTTGATGATCTTTGGGAATGCAGGACTGATTTCACTATTGGGTCATCAAGGGTATTTCTCCATCTCAGTCAGCATACATGAGAGTCCTTTAATTTCCCAACTTCTCAGTCTTGCAGTTGACTATCGTAACTTACTGGAATAGTCCTTAAGAGGAAATCCTAATAAGAACCCTAAGAAAGTGTTGAAGGTCATGAGATAATGACCTATGAAGCAAGGTAAATAGAACTTGGATTTTATATTATAGAGAAGAAAAGGCTGGGAGGAGTATTAAGGGAAGGGGACATTTTAGTTACAGTCATGGATATTCATGCTAATGGCACCTACCTATTTTTCTGTTAATATTTAGTGGGTTTAAGCTGCCATACAAAATATATCCTGTACTGGATTTAAAGGTGATATTAATGGACAGAATTAAAAGTGATCTCTCCACGTTTTCCACTCTCAGACTAGTCTGGGTGGGTATATATAACATGGCACTAATAAGCAGCCTAGAAGTTTAGTCCATTTTAGTTCACTGATTGCTAAAATGTCAATGTTCACTCTTGACATCACTTGTTTGAAGACTTCCAATTTACCTTGATTCTTGAAGCTTATATTCCATGTTCCTATGCAATATTTTTCTTTACAGCATTGGATTTTACATACATCACCAATCACATCCACAGCTGGGCATTTTTATCCCTTTGGCTCTATCCCTTCACTCTTTCTGGAGTTAATTCTCCACTCTTCTTCAGAAGCATGTTGGGCACCTACTGACATGGAGAGTTCAGCTTTCAATGTTATATATATATATACACACATATATATGTATGTGTGTGTATATGTGTGTGTATATATATATATATATTTGCCTTTTCATACTATTCATGACCTCAGATATACAGATGACACCACCCTTATGGCGGAAAGTGAGGAGGAACTAAAAAGTCTCTTGATGAAAGTGAAAGAGGAGAGTGAAAAAGTTGGCTTAAAGCTTAACATTCAGAAAACTAAGATCATGGCATCTGGTCCCATCACTTCATGGAAAATAGATAGGGGACAGTGGAAAGAGTGTCAGACTTTATTTTGGGGGCTCCAAAATCACTGCAGATGGTGATTGCAGCCATGCAATTAAAAGATGCTTACTCCTTAGAAGGAAAGTTATGACCACCCTAGATAGCATATTAAAAAGCAGGGACATTACTTTGCCAACAAAGGTCCATCTAGTCAAGGCTATGGCTTTTCCAGTGGTCATGTATGGATGTGAGAGTTGGGGTGTGAAGAAAGCTGAGCACCGAAAAACTGATGCTTTTGAACTATGGTGTTGGACTGCAAGGAGATCCAACCAGTCCATCCTAAAGGACATAAGTCCTGGGTGTTTATTGGAAGGACTGATGCTGAAGCTGAAACTCCAATACTTTGGCCACCTCATGTGAAGAGTTGACCCACTGGAAAAGACCCTGATGCTGGGAGGGATTGGGGGCAGGAGGAGAAGGGGACGACAGAGAATGAGATGGCTGGATGACATCACCGACTCAATGGACATGGGTTTGAGTAACCTCCGGGAGTTGATGATGGACAGGGAGGCCTGGCGTGCTGCGATTCATGGGGTCTCAAAGAGTCGGACATGACTGAGCGACTGAACTGACCTGAACTATTCATGAGGTTCTCAAGACAAGAATACTGAAGTGGTTTGCCATTCCCGTCTCCAACTTCAGCATTAGTGGTTGGGACAGAGACTTGGATTGCTTTGATATTGAATGGTTTTCTTTGGAAATGAACAGAGATCACACTGTCATTTTTGAGACTGCACCCAAATACTGCATTTCACACTCTTCTTTAGACTATGAAGGCTACTCCATTTCTTATAAGGGATTCTAACCCACAGTAGTAGACATAATGGTCATCTAAGTTAAATTTGCCCATTTCCATCCCTTAGAAGAAATGGGGTGGCCCTCATAGTCAACAAAAGAGCCCAAAATGTAGTACTTGGGTATAACCTCAAAAATGACAGAATGATCTCTATACGTTTCCAAGGAAAACCATTCAATATTGCAGTAATCCAAGTCTATGCCTCAACCACTAATGCTGAAGAAATTGAACTTGAACAGTTGTATGAAGACCTACAAAACCTTCTAAAACTAACACCAAAAAATATGTCCTTTTCATCACAGGGGACTGGAATGCAAAAATAGGAAGTCAAGAGATATCTAGAGCATCAGGAAAGTTTGGCCTTGGAGTACAAAATGATGCAGATCAAAAGATGACAGAGTTTTGTCAAGTGAAGGCACTGGTCAAAGCAAAAAACCTCTTCCAACAAGACAAGAGACCACTCTACACATGGATATAGCCAGATGGTTAATACTGAAATCAGATTGATTGTATTCTTTACAGCTAAAAATGGAGAAACTCTATACAGTCAGCAAAAAAATAAAAAGACCAGGGGCTAACTATGACTCAGATCATGAACTCCTTATTCCCAAATTCTGACTTAAATTGAATAAAGTATGGAAAACCACTAGATCATACAGGTAGAAAATAAGTTAAATCCCTTATGATTATACACTGGAAGTGACAAATTTAAGGGATTAGATCTGATAGACAGAGTGCCTGAAGAACTATGGATGGAGGTTCATAACATTGTATGGGAGGTGGCTATCAAAGCCATCCCCAAGAAAATGAAATGCAAAAAAGTAAAATGGTTGTTTGAGAAGGGCTTATAAATAGCTGAGAAAAGAAGAGAAGCAAAAGGATAAGGAGAAAAGGAAAGATAAATCCATCTGAATGCAGAGTTTCAAAGAATAGCAAGGAGAGTTAAGAAAGCCTTTTTAAGTGATCAATGCAAAGAAACAGAGGAAAACAATAAAATGGGAAAGACTAACAACATCTTCAAGAAAATTAGAGATACCAAGGGAACATTTCATGCAAAAATGTGCACAATATAGGACAGAAACGGTATGGACTTAACAGAAGCAGAACATATTAAGAAAAGGTGGCAATGCACAGAAGAACTATACAAAAAAGACCTTAATGACGCAGATAACTACCATGGTGTGATCATTCACCTAGAGTCAAACATCCTGGAATGCAAAGTCAAGTGGGCCTTAGGAAGCCTCATTACGAACAAAGCTAGTGCAGGTAATGGGATTGCAGTTGAGCTAGTTCAAATCCTAAAAGATGATTGTGTAAAAGTGCTGCACTCATTATGCCAGCAAATTTGGAAAACTCAGCAGTGGCCACAGGGCTGGAAAAGGTCAGTTTTCATTGCAATTCCAAGAAAAGGCAAAGCCAAAGGATGTACAGACTACTACACTATTCCACTCATCTCACATGCTAGCAAAGTAATGCTCAATATTCTCCAAGGTGGGTTTCAGCAGTACGTGATCTGAGAATTTCCAGATGTTCAAGCTGGACTTAGAAAAGGTAGAAGAACCAGAGATCAAATTACCAACATCCGTTGTAACATAGAAAAAGCAAGTGAATTCCAGAAAAACATCTACTTCTTCTTTGACTATGCTAAAGCCTTTGACTGTGTGGATCACAACAAACTGTGAAAAATTATTCACGACATGGAAATACTAGAGCACCTTACCTGCTTTCTGAGAAATCTGTATGCAGGTCAAGAAGCAACAGTTAGAACTGGACATGGAGCAATGGACTGGTTACAAATTGGGAGAGGATTATGTCAGGGCTGTATATTGTCACCCTGCTTATTTAACTTATATATAGAGTACATTATGCAAAATGTGGGCCCAATGAAGCATAAGATGGAATCAAGATTGCTGAGAGAAATAACAATAACCTCAGATATGCAGATAACACATCCTTATGTCAGAGAGTGAAGAAGAACTAAAGAGCCTCTTGATGAAATTGAAAGAGGAGAGTGAAAAAGCTGCATTAAAACTCAACATTCAGAAAACTAAGATCTTTTTTTCCATTTATTTTTATTAGTTGGAGGTTAATCACTTTACAATATTGTAGTGGTTTTTGCCATACATGGACATGAATCAGCCATGGATTTACATGTATTTCCCATTCCGACCCCCCCCCCCCAACCTCCCTCTCCACCGGATCCCTCTGGGTCTTCCCAGTGCACCAGCTCCAAGCACTTGTCTCATGCATCCAACCTGGGCTGGTGATCTGTTTCACCCTTGATAATATACATGTTTCTATGCTGTTCTCTCGAAACATCCCACCCTTGCCTTCTCCCACAGAGTCCAAAAGTCTGTTCTGTACATCTGTGTCTCTTTTTCTGTTTTCCATATAGGGCTATCGTTACTCTTGATATCCAGTCCCATCACTTTATGGCAAATAGATGGGGAAACAATGGAAACAGTGACATACTTTATTTTCTTGGGCTCCAAAATCACTGCAGACGGTGACTGCAGCCACGAAATTAAAATACACTTGCTGCATGGAAGAAAAGCTATGAGAAACCTAGACAGCATATTAAAAAGCAGAGACATTACTTTGTAGACAAAAGTCCATATAGTCAAAGCTATGGCTTTTCTGGTAGTCATGTACAGATGTAAGAGTTGGACCATAAAGAAAGCTGAGCACCAAAGAATTGATTTTTTTGAACTGTGGTGTTGGAGAAGACTCTTGAGAGTCCCTTGGACTGCAAGGAGATCAAACCAGTCAACTCTAAAGGAAATAAGTCCTGAATATTCATTGGAAGGACTGATGCTGAAACTGAAGCTCAAATATTTTGGCCACTGGATGTGAAGAACTGACTCATTTGAAAAGACCCTGATGCTGGAAAAGATTGAAGGCAGGAGAAGAAGGGGATGATGGAGGATGAGATGGTTAGATGTCATTACTGATTTGATGGACATGAGTTTGAGCAAGTCCCGGGAGTTGGAGGTGGTCAGGGAAGCCTGGTGTGCTGCAGTCCATGGGATCACAAAGAGTTGGACATGACTGAGCAACTGAACTGAACTACACCTCTAGTTGGTCTTTGTGTCTATGTCTCATTTTATATTCTCTGTTTCCTGAAAACATGAATACTTTTTATTCACTTTTGTAATTCTGTCACCAGCTTAGGTTCAGGCACATGGTAGGTACTCAAGAACTGAATGAGTACATGGACAGAAGAACAAAATCCAGCAGTGAGTAGTTTTTGAGAAAATATAGAGTCTTATTCCTTAGAATATATAGCCTCTGTGGACTTCCCTGGTGGCTCAGTGCTAAAGAATCCACTTGCCAGTGCAGGAGATGCAAGATACCCAGTTTCAGTCCCTGAGTCAGAAAGATCAACTCGAGAAGGAAATGGCAAGCCACTCCAGTGTTCTTGCCTGGGAAATCCCATGAACAGAGGAGTCTGGCAGGCTACAGTCCATGGGGTCACAAAAGAGTCAGACATGACTTTGTGACTAAACAACAACAAATGCTATAGATACAGGTTTGATTCATGTTTGATCCAGGAAGAGAATGAACAAGATCTTAGAATATTCATACATTTACTCACTCAACAGATATTTATTAACCCCCGAGTGTTTCTGTTCTAGGAACTTATGACATCAGTAAACATAATACACAATATCCCTGCCTCAGGGAGTACACATTCTAGCAGATAATAAATTTTAGAATCTACCCGTCAATGCAGGAGACACAAGAGATCCTGGTTCAATCCCTGGGTCGGCAAAGTACCCTGGAAAAGGGAATGGCAACCCACTCCAGTATTCTTGCCTGGAGAATTCTATGGACCTAGGAGCTTGGCAGACTATAGTCCATGAGGTTGCAAAGAGTCGGACATGACTGAGTGTCTGACACCTGCCTTCTGCTCGAATATTTGGGATAATTAAATTTATATTTAAGGACTTGGATAATAAAAGCCAGATGAGGAGGATAAATTGGTGAGGAGCTTTGCAGACTGAGAAAAGATAGTAAAAAGTTATTTCTTGTAGATTTAAAGATAAATTTGAGATAGCTATGTCCATGAGGAGAAAGGGTTAAGAGACCAACAGTGAGCTACACAGAACCTCAATAAGAAATTTGACCACAAGGATAAAAAGGTGATAGTAGCACAATGAGGCACCTGGAAAAGGAGAGGAAAGAAAAAGGAAGAGTACCTACTACCTCTAAGATTAGGGATAAAATAGTAAGTATAAGCATTGGAAAATAATTGTTTAGAACATGTCTGTTGATCATGAGGGCATGTTGTTTTTGTCCATTTCAACATCCGTGCTCCAGCTGAGCTTTGTCAGCTTTTGCCACTTCTGCTTTGCTTTCAAACCAGTGAGACAGAAGAAACTGATTTGCTCAAGAGTTTTCAACTTCTGTGGTCAGTGAAAGCCCATGACCTAGTAGGACATACTCTTGGCTCAGTTCAGAAATAGCTCAAAACAGAACATAGGGAGTTCTACTTCCACCTTCTAGTCCCCAAAGCAAAGAAATAATCTTAGTGTGTGAAAGTTGATGGCTGTGCAAGGGACTAAGGGGATACACCAGGGAAAGTTTACTTGCTCTCCACTTGAACTAATCTGGACAGTGTCATACAATATGAAAAAGCACAAACTTGGAGGTGCAAGGAACAGGTTTAGATTCCTGGTTCCACTATGTTTGACCCTGATCAAGTTACTAAACTTAAGAGCCTCTGTATCATATAGAGTGATAATAATAACAGATAGAGTTTGGAAAATGATGTAAAAATATTTCAGTTTCCAATAATCCTTAAGAATAGAGATCTAAGGCTTTACCATCTAGTGTGCACTTTTTTAGGTTACCAGATACTTTTCCTCATAGGGAAGTTTTTAAATTTTTGCTGACTTTACTGGATACTCTGACAAAGCCACCAAACCATTCTATGAATGTAGGCTGTCTATTTTTTTCTTCACCATTTTCTCTGATATCAGCAACAATGCATGACATTATTAAAAATCAGAATAACACAAAGCAGAAATAGCTGATGTTTATTGAGTATTTATATGCATTTTCCATGTTATCTTCAACACAGTCTTATGAAATATGCACAGATTTTAGCTCTCTATTACATATGAGAAAACTGAGCTTAGATGAAGTGATTTGTATAAGGTCCTAGGCCTTAGTAAGTAGCATATCTAGGATTAAAACTCAATCTTCCTCCTTTGTACAAAGTGAAAGTCTCCTGTAAATCCACCCTATAGATTACAGTTTAAAATTTGCCCCCCATATATATACTACATGTAATATATAAAATAACTCATACATTCTTTTAAACGTTGCTCTTTATTCAGTTAAGAATATATTGTAGACCTCTTTCTGTATCTGCACATATAGAATTGACCCCTTTCATTTTATTATTTTTTTTAGTTATTAGGTGGGGGAAAAATTAACAAGATGGCTTCAGTCAGGATCTCTTTCTCCACACTCTCACACCCTCTAGCTCCATGTTCTGTAAACAATGACTTTGTAACAGCTGAGATCACATATAGCACTGCACATGTGCATCACAAGGTACTCACTTGGTCATGGGCTTCCTTGTGCAGTACACTTATACACGGGCTACTTTGTGCAGTACACTTATATGGGCACCATCTGGGAAGATTTTGCTGCTGCTTTGGGGCTACATTGGAGTGACACCATGCTTATGTTATGTGAGGTTACGCAATGGCTACATTATGGTTATGTTATGACTGCTGCTACAGCTGCTGCATCAGCAAGGAGAGAGGCTGTGTTATGGCTGCCATGCCAGCCAGGAGAGAATAAATGTCTTTGCATTTCCTATGGTTCCTTGCGTCTTCTTCCAGCCTCTTAGCTTGAGCCTTGCCTACCTTGTGTTCAGCGGACTGTGTGAATAGTATATTTTTGTTGTTTGAAATTTAGATCACTAGATATTTGCTTTAGAAGTGTAAATATGAGCAAATAATCATTGTGTCCATTATTAAGTATTAAACACTGCTATGTGGAGATATCTTTATCCCCCTTTTCTTTTCATATATATACATACATATATATATATATATATATATATATATATATATATATATATCCTCATGTATTCTTTATTATACTGATAAAATGCAATTTATTTAAATTATATTAAATTATTTAAATAATTCTAAATTATAATTTGAATCAGTGGACATATTCACTTGTATATTGATTTGTTCCTTCTAATTTTCCCTATTATAAGGAATGATGCAATAAGCATCCTTTTTGTATTTCATTGTATCATGTCCAAATGTTTCTGTATAATGATGTCTTAAAATTAATTAAAAAAAATCAATAGCTCAGTAAATATGCTTTTTTAATACTGATAGATATTGCCCATGTTGTTTTCCAAAATAGTGGCACACATCTACACTCTGGCCGTCCTCACGGGAGACTGCCTCTTTCCCCACACCTTCACCAACAATGGGCAATAACAACTGTTTTTATCTTCTGTCTATTACAGGTGAGGTTTAGCATATTTCCATGTGTTAGCTAGCCAAATGTATTACTTCTTGTGAATTTGTCCTCTAACGATTGCTAAAATTTTCATTTGTTCATATCAGTTCAATTGCTCAGTTGTGTCCAACACTTTGCAACCCCATGGACTGCAGCATGCCAAGCTTCTCTATCTATCACCAGCTCCTGAAGTTTGTTTAAACTCATGTTGATCGAGTCATTGATGCCATCCAGCCATCTCATCCTCTGTCATCTCCTCTCCTTCTGCCTTCGATCTTTCCCAGCATCAGGGTCTTTTCCAAGGAGTCAGTTCGTCACATCAGGTGGCCGAAGTATTGGAGCTTCGGCTTTAGCATCAGTCCTTCCAATGAATATTCAGGACTGATTTCCTTTAGGATTGACTGGTTTGATCTTGTAGTCCAAGGGATTGTCAAGAGTCTTCTCCAACACCACAGTTCAAAACCATCAATTCTTCAGCCCTCAGCTTTCTTTGTGGTCCAACTCTCACATCCATACATAACTACTGGAAAAACCATAGGTGAGCATAGGCCCCAGGGGTCGGACTCTCAAGGAAATCAGAGCTAAAGGTGCCTGGGGGTCCGGACACAAGCTACCATCCTAATTACACCTGAGGAACCCTGGGTATTAATAACTGTGGGGGGAGGAACAATCAGCCGATTTCCTTTTGGACACTGGGACAACATTTTCTGTGCTCAGTGAAGACCCTGGTTCACTTTTCTCCTGACCCACTACCATAATGGGGCTGTTTGGATGAGCCAAACGTTATTATTTCAGTTGTCCTCTAAGCTGAAACTTGGACTCTGTGTTGTTTTCTCACAAGTTTCTAATCTTGCCAGAGTCTCCCTCACTCCTTCTGAGGAGGGATATACTGAGCAAGGTTTAGGCCTCTGTTCTCATGAATATGGAGCCTACTCTTTCTCCCATTAATTGAACAAAATGTAAATCCTAGAGCATGGACTGATGGAAAAACTGTGGGTAGAGCACAAAATGCTGTTCCTATGGGTATCAAGTTCAAAGACCCTCACCTATTTCCACATCAAAAGCAGTATCCACTAAAGCCCGAGGTTTAGGATGGGTGAAAACTCATCATCGAAAATTTAAAAGAACAAGGGCTATTAATTCTCTGTGACAGTCCATGCAACACTATTACCTTGGGTGTAAAATAGTCAAATGATTAGTGGAGACTTGTTCAAGATATATGAATAATAAGTGCCTAACCCTTATACTTTATTGTCTGAAATTCCTGAATGAACCAAATATTTTTCAGTCATTGATTTGCAGGATGCTTTCTAGAGTTAAACCTATACTAAATAATCCTCTACCTATGACTTTAAGACTACTAAGAGGATTCTTGGACATTACAGTCTATTGCCACATTTGGATTCCAGGTTATGGGGAACTTCCCTGGCTTTTATATACATTTCTAACTGAAACACAACAGGCCAAGACTGAAAAGGTGGTTTGGTCACCAGAGACTCAAAAGGCTTTTAAGACTCTTCAAGCTGCTCTCTTACAAGCTCCTGCTTTAAGCTTACCCACAGGGTCAGAGTTTAATCTGCTTGTTACTGAAAGAAAAGGTATGGCATTGGGAGTGTTGACGCAACCCCAAGGGCCTCACCAACAGCCTGTAGCCTCTATTGTTTTGCTAGTGCCCGAAACTTACTAATGGGTGAAAACTTACTGTACTGACTTCTCATGATATGAGCAGAATCTTAAACTCAGAGTGACAATGGCTCCACCTTTAAAGCTGCTGTAACTCAAATCATTTTTATTTATTGGTAGATATTATTATATACAATGGGTATCTTATGTTTTTTTAAAATACTTTTTAAAAATCTGTTTATTAAAATAATGCATTTTAATTTCAGAAAATTATGAAAAGTAACAAGTGCAAAAGGAAACTTACTTAAGCCCACCACCTAAAAGCAAATATTAATATCTGAAACTTATTTTCTACTTAATATAATTACAAAAAAATTATTAAAGAAAATACATGATCATCAGGAAAAATGGGAAAATTAAAAAAAATAACTTTAAAGTTTTTTTGAATCAATATAGGCAAGTACATCATATAATTAACCTAATTAAGATCATAACTTATTTACAGTTTCATACTACACTTCATTGCTTAATATTAAATTATAAATTTTTTCCTATACCTTTAAAAATTTCTCCTAAACTATAATGAACTTTTTTACACCTTTATTGATATATATTTTACAAACTATGAAGTTTACTTATTCAGAGTATACAATTTAATCATTTTAATATATTCACAAAGTAGTATAATCATGATCATAATCAATTTTAGAATATTTCATAACCCCCAAAAGAAAACTTTACCTATTAGCAGTCACTCCTTATCCCTTCCCTTATTTCCCAATCCTAGGATACAAATAAATCTATCTTCTGACTCTGTATATTGTCCTATTTGTTAATGAAATTTTAATAATGACTTATTTGTTTCTACCTACCAACATAGGTACAGATATTTTCTTAATATCCTCCAGATGATGTGTGCTTAGGGAATGTGAACTTATGCTTGGCACAGTAGAAATGTTATCATGTGGTGTGCAATTATGTAGCTTTTGGTGTGTCATTGGTCAAATCCTGTCTGAAGGCAAAATAGCTTCTCACATCTGAAGGCTAAAATCTAGCATGTTAGTCAAGGGTAGAAGTGCTGAAGAGGAAGTCATTTTTTCATGCAAAAATGGCCATGCTCCACCCTGAACTTGAGCTTAAAGAAACCACCATTCCCCCCAATTCTTCTTATAGAAGATCTATCATGTCTTCAAAGTTCATTTCAAATGTCACCACCTTCTGCTCAAAAGCTTTCCTAATCTTTGGGGGATTTAATTCTCATCCTGCTATGACTTTATAGTATTTTAAACTCTTAGTTATAGCACCTTCTATGTTCAATTTTGTTAAACCTATTAGACACTAAGCATCTGGTACATACCAGGCACTTGGCTGGGCCCAGAATTATAGAGATTCAGGAGAGAGGGCACATATGTACACCTATGCCTGATTCATGTTAAAATACAGCAGAAATCAACACAATATTGTAAAGCAACTATCTTTCAGTTAAAAATAAATAAACTTAAAAAATACTCATAGTACAAGACACAGTATTGATAAGAGTAACTCAAAATATGGACTCTGACTACAGACTGCTTGGGTTCAATTCCCAACTCTGATTCAAATTAGCTATAAAGCCTCAAGAAAGCTATCTACATTCCACAATGTAGACATTTTGCCCTGATTACTTGTAAAATATGAATAAAATTAGTACCTTCCTCATAACCTTAAGGTTTAAGGTTAAATAAGGGACACAATCCATGTAAGGAACCTAAGACAAACCTGACACAAGTCAGTAATCAAACATTTTAGTGAAATGAATTGGGCTTAAATTGAAAATCCATTCACGAGAGAGGTGAAAATCCAGTACTTTTGCCACCTGATGCAAACAGCTGACTCATTTGAAAAGACCCTGATGCTGGGAAAGATTGAGGGCAGGAGGAGAAGGGGATGACAGAGGATGAGATGGTTGGATGGCATCACCGACTCAGTGGACAAGAGTTTGAGAACTCTAGGAGCTGGTGATGGACAGGGAGGCCTGGCGTGTTGTGGTTCATGGGGTCACAAAGAGTCAGACACAACTGAGCGACTGAACTGAACAGAACTAAAGGGAAAGATTGGCAGGCCCAGACTGTCAGGGATCTTCCTAGACAATAGGATGTCAGGGTTTCTTGCTCAACTCTCCAAGTCAGTGGGTAAAATGAATGGAAGTAGCAAGTGCATGAAATGTGGACAGTGTGTATACATCACATTCACCCACTTAGTCAGCACACATGTCTCACTTCCTTTTTTTCTTTCACTTTAAGAATCAGAACAAGAGAAACTTTGCTTTTTGTTGTTCAGTCAAAAAAAAAAAAAACAACTGGTGGCATATATTAATACTTGCTTCATTTTTTATTTTTTTGTTTGCTTTGCATTCTTTGTACATACATGCAATCAATGAATCTAGTCTTGTGTGTGTGTTTATAACATACCCACATTTAAGGTACAGATATATCAACTCCAAAATGGTTTTTCCCTCTTGAACTTTGGGTTTCTCCTTAGTTCCAAGAGACATCTGACAATTCTTCTGGGCTTTTCAGAAATATTTTGCTTAGCTTCTTATTCTCTTATATACCCTTGTCCTTTCTATTCTAAGTGTTCAGTCATAGAAAGAGTTTTGGAATCAAGCACAGTTGAAACTATAGCCCAGATTTGCTTGATTCCAAAGTTTTTTTCTATGACTGAAATCAATAATTCCTTCTCCATCCTCTTTGGCTAGCTAATGTTAACAAAATCTCAGGTTCCAGTCTACATTTCAGCTATTCTCAGAAGTCTTAAACCAGTGAAGTCCATAGAAATTTTTACCATTTCTGTATACCCACTGTACAAATAAATTTCTATCATTCCCTTATCATTTAGTATGTGAGGCCTGTTGTTAGTTTACTTTTAAATGAATCCCCCTCTTTTTTATGTTTCTTTGGTTAATGTTTGAGTTATGTTTTATATGTGTGTGTGAGTGTTTGCATATGTATGCACATGCTTCTGCTGTTGTCTTCTGTTTTGCTTAGATATATGGATCTGTGTTTCAATGCTTGTTTTTGAAAGGGTTGAAAGTCTTTAGGTTGTCCTACGGTTTATGGCTTCCCTGGGAACTCAGTGGTAAAGAATATGCCTGCAATGAAGAAGCTGCAGGAGACACGGGTACAATCCCTGGGTGGGAAAGATCCCCTGGAGGAGGACATGGCGACCCACTCCAGTATTCGTGCCTGGAGAGTCTCCATGGACAGAGAAGCCTGGTAGACTACAATCCATAGGGTCGTAAACAGTTGGACATAGCTGACAAAACAGCACAGCACATGGGTCTGTGTTTCAACCCTTGTTTTTGTGTCCATGTGTATGTCTGTGTATATTTGTGCGTCTACATGACTGTTTTATGTGTCTGTATGTTGTTCTTGTCTGCATGTATATTTCATGTGTTTTGTGTCCATGTATTAATATTTACACTTATGGTCATTACATATTCATATGTATACATATATATGCATACATATATGGGGCTTCCCATGTGGTGCTAGCTGTGCAGTGTGGGAGCGACTGTGAAGAGATACCCCCCACATTCAAGGGCAGAGAAGCCCCAGCAAGAGAGTAGGTGCTGGAGTGGTGGCTGCACAGTGCTCAAACACCTGTAAGGAGATACCCCATGTCCAAGAACAAAGGAGAAGCCCCAGCAAGACAGTAGGAGGCGCAAAATCACGTTTAAAATCAAACCCCATACTCACCAGAAATGCTCAGAGGGCTCAACCAAACGTTATGTGCACCAAGACCCAGAGACCCCACAGAGACTCTATGGGTCAGCAGTGGACTGCTGCAGGGGCAAGGGACCTGGGTGCAGCAGGCCTGGGTGTGGCATAAGCATTCTTGGAGGAGGTCACCATTAACCCCACCATGAAGCTGCCAGAACTTACACAGGACTGGGAAGCAAACTATTGGCGGGTACAAACAGAACCTTGTGTGCACCAGGACCCCACAAGACACTGACCCAGACTTGCCCGTGAGTGTCCAGGAGTCTCTGGTGGAGGTGTGGGTCAGTGGTGGCCTGCTACAGGGCTGGGGGCACTGAGTGTAGCAATGTATTCATGGGACCTTTCGAAGGAGGTCGCCGTTATCTTCATTATCTCCACCATAGTTTGGCCTCAGGTCAAATAACAGGGAAGGAACACAGCCCCACCCATCTATAGAAAATTGAATTAAAGATTTACTGAATATGGCCCCAACCATCAGAACAAGACCCAATTTCCCCCTCAGTCAGTCTCTCCCATCAGGAAGCTTCCATAAGCCTCTTACTCTTCTGAATCAAAGGGCAGACAGACTAAAAACCACAATCACAGGTAACTAACCAATCTGATCACATGGACCACAGCCTTGTTTAACTCAATGAAAGTATGAGCCATGCCGTGTAGGGCCACCCAAGACAGATGGGTCATGGTGGAGAGTTCTGACAAAATGTGGTCCACTGGAGAAGGGAATGGCAAATCATTTCAGTATTCTTGCCTTGAGAAACCCATAAACAGTATGAAAAGGCAAAAAGATAGGACACTGAAAGATGAACTTCCCAGGTCAGTAGGTGCCCAATATGCTGTGGGAGAAGAGTAGAGAAACAACTCCAGAAAGAATGAAGAGATGGAGCCAAAGCAAAAACAACACCCAGTTGTGGATGTGACTGGTGATGGAAGTAAAGTCTGATGCTATAAAGACTAATATTGCATAGGAACCTGGAATGTTAGACCCCTGGATCAAGGCAAATTGGAAGTGGTCAAAAAGGAGATGGCAAAGAGTGAGCATTAACATTTTAGAATCAGCAAACTAAAATGGACTGGAATGGGTGAATTTAACTCAGATGACCATTATATCTACTACTGTGGGCAAGAATCCCTTAGAAGAAATGGAATAGCCATGACAGTCAACAGAGGAGTCTGAAATGCAGTACTTGGATGCAATCTCAAAAACAACAGAATGATCTCTGTTCATTTCCAAGGAAAACCATTCAACATTACAGTAATCCAAGTCTATGCCCCAACCAGTAATGCTAAAGAAGCTGAAGTTGAATGGATCTATGAAGACCTACAAGACCTTCTAGAAGTAACAACAAAAAAAGATGTCATTTTCATTACAGGGGACTGGAATGCAAAAGTAGGAAGTCAAGAAATACCTGGAGTAATAGGCAAATTTCAGAGAAGGCAATGGCAACCCACTCCAGTACTCTTGGCTGGAAAATCCCAGGGACGGGGGAGCCTGGTGGGCTGCTGTCTATGGGACTGCACAGAGTCGGACACGACTGAAGCGACTTAGCAGCAGCAGCATAGGGAAATTTGGCCTTGGAGGACAGAATGAAGCAAGGCAAAGGCTAACAGAGTTTTGCCAAGAGAATGCACTGGTCGTAGCAAACACCATCTTCCAAAAACACAAGAGACAACTCTACACATGAACATCCGCAGATGGTCAATACTGAAATCAGATTGATTATGTTCTTTGCAGCCAAAGATGGAGAAGTTCTATACAGTCAGCAAAAACAAGACTGGTAACTGACTGTGGCTCAGATCATGAACTCCTTATTGCCAAATTCAGACTTATATTGAAGAAAGTAGGGAAACCACTAGACCATTCGAGTACATCCTAAATCAAATCCCTATGATTATACAGTGGAAGTGACAAATAGATTCAAGGGATTAGATCTGATAGACAGAGCGCCTGAAGAACCATGGATAGAGATTCTTGACATTGTACAGGAGGCAGGGATCAAGACCATCCCTAAGGAAAAGAAATGCAAAAAGGCCAAGTGGTTGTCTGAGGAGGCCTTACAAATAGTTGTAAATAGAAGAGAAACAAAAGGCAAAGGAGAAAAGGAAAGACATGCCCATTTGAATACAGAGTTCCACAGAATAGCAAAGAGAGATGAGAAAGCCTTCCTCAGCACTCAGTGCAACGAAATAGAGGAAAACAATAGACTGGGAAAGACTAGAGATCTCTTCAAGAAAATTAGAAATACCAAGGGAACATTTCATGCAAAGATGGGCACAATAAAGGACAGAAATGTCATGGACCTAACAGAAGCAGAAGATATTAAGAAAAGGAGACAAGAATACACAGAAGAACTATACACAAACCAGAAAATCACGATGGTGTGATCACCAACCTAGAGCCAGACATCATGGAATGCTAAGTCAAGTGGGCCTTAGGAAGAATCACTATGAACAAAGCTAGTGGAGGTGATGGAATTCCAGTTGAACTATTTCAAATAATAAAAGATGATGCTGTGAAAGTGCTGCTCTCAATACGCCAGCAAATTTGGAAAGCTCAGCAGTGGCCACAGGACTGGAAAAGGTCCGTTTTCCTTCCAATCTCAAAGAAAGGCAATGCCAAAAAATGCTCAAACTATCACGCAATTGCACTCATCTCACACACTAGTAAAGTAATGCTCAAAATTCTCCAAGCCAGGCTTTAACAGTACATGAACCATGAAGCTCCAGATGTTCAAGCTGGATTTAGAAAAGGCAGAGGAACCAGAGATCAAATTGCTAACATCCACTGGATCATCAAAAAAGCAAGAGCATTCCAGAAAAACATCTACTTCTGATTTATTTACTATGTCAAAGCCTTTGACTATATGGACCACAACAAACTCTGGAAAATTCTGAAAGAGACAAGAATACCAGAGCACCTGTCCTGCCTCTTGAGAAATCTGTATGCAGGTCAGGAAACAATAGATAGAACTGGACATGGAAAGACAGACTGGTTCCAAATCGGGAAAGGAGTACATTAAGGCTGTATATTGTCACTCTGCTTATTTAACTTATATGCAGAGTACATCATGAGAAACGCTGGGCTGGATGAAGCACAAGCTGTAATCAAGATTCCCAGGAGAAATAACAATAACCTCAGATATGTAGATGACACGACCTTTATGGCAGAAGGTGAAGAATAAAAGAGCCTCTTGATGAAAGTGAAAGAGGAGACTGAAAAAATTGGCTTAAAACTCAACATTCAGAAAACTAAGATCATGTCATCTGGTCACATGACTTCATGGCAAATAGATTGGGAAACAGTGGAAACAGTGACAGACTATTTACTTGGGCTCCAAAATTACTGCAGATGGTGACTGCAGCCATGAAATTAAAAATGCTTACTCCTTGGAAGAAAAGTTATGACCAACTTAGACAGCATATTAAAAAGCAGAGACATTACTTTGCCAACAAAGGTCCATCTAGTCAAGGCTATGGTTTTTCAGTAGTCATGTATGGATGTGAGAGTTGGATTATGAAGAAAGCTGAGCACCGAAGATGATCCTTTTGAAGTGTGGTGTTGGAGAAGACTCTTGAGAGTCCCTTGGACTACAAGACCCAACCAGTCCATCCTAAAGGAAATCAGTCCTGAATATTCCTTGGAAGGACTGACCCTGAAGCTTAAACTCCAATACTTTGGTCACCTGATGTGAATAACTGACTCATTTGAGAAGACCCTGATGCTGGGAAAGTTTGAAGGTGGAAGGAGAAGAGGACGACAGAAGATGAGATGGTTGGATGGCATCACCGACTCATAGACGTGAGTTTGAGTAAACCCCAGGAGTTGGTGATGGACAGGGTGGCCTGGTGTGCTGCAATCCATGGGGTCTCAAATAGTTGGACATGACTGAGCCACTGAACTGAAGTGAATTTATGTGGTACTAGTGGTAAAGAACCCACCTGCCAATGCAGGAGACATAAAAGTTGCCAATTTGATCCCTAGGTCAGGAAGATCCCCTGAAGGAGGGCATGGCAAACCACTTCAGTATTCTTGTCTGGACAGAGGAGCTTGGTGGGCTACAGACCATAGTTCCACAAAGAGTTGACCACAAGTGAATCAGCTTAGCACACACACACACGCACACACACACACACACACACACACATATATATATATATATACACACACACATGTATATATGTATTTGTCCTTATGTATATGCATCTATGTTTTTATATGATATTTATGGGTTTATGGGTTTGTATGTATGCATGTTCTTGAGCAGGACCTGTGTGGATTTCCTTTTTGCACCACTGCTTCCTTCCAGCTTGGTCAAACCCAAGGTACTCGTGCACACTGTGCTTAACAACATCATTTTTGGAGACATACAGATATGCATTTGAATCTTATTTAGGTAGCTCTACACAGGTAACTGATTTCACTATTCTGGGCTTCCGTCTCATTTTTAAAATGGTGACTTGTGCAATTCATTCACAAAAAATCTTTATTGAGTATCTATTATATGCTAGTCACTGTCCTAGGCACTGGGGACATTGTAGCAAACATGTCTTCATAGTGTTTACATTCTAGATTGGAGGACAGACAACAGATTATAAATATACAATCTGCCAAGTATTGGCAAGTTCTACAAAGAAAAAGAATAATAGCATGAGGAGGAATAGAGTTACAAAAGAGACACGAGAGTGAGTACAATAATACCAAAATACCTACCTAGGAGATTGTAGATACCCAAAGAAATAGTCTGCACTAAGTGCTTAGTACAGTGCCTGGAAAAGCAAATGATTAAGAAACAGGGAATAAGTGTAAATCTATGGCTGATTCATATCAATGTATGACAAAACCCACTGAAATGTTGTGAAGTAATTAGCCTCCAACTAATAAAAAAATTAAAAAAATAAAAGAAACAGTAGCTGTCATTATTATACTTGTTACTGTAAGTATATTATAGTTTGATTTTTGAAGATCAGAAAAGATACAAATATCAAGTTTAGCAGTGCTTATGTTATAGTTGGAGAAGTTGAGGCGCAGAAAGATTTAACTTGTCTAAAGTCTCAGAAAGATGCAGAGTCAGGTTTGTCTCGAATTTCTAACTTCACCTTCAATGGAATTTCTAAGTTCCCTTCAATGTCCTTCTTTCTCAACAGAGTTACTGAGCCTACTGCAGGACTGGAAGTCTTCCCCAGAGAAATGTTGTGCATGCTCTTGAGGACATTTATTTATGTTCAGATCTAGGAGATCCTAACAAGAGGCAAGAGGCAATTCAATAATGCAATCACCAGGCCATACAGAAATTGACACCAGTCCAAGGGGGCATGGGGTTTCAGCTCTTCATCAGGAAAAGACTGTGTAGGTGAAGAGGTGTGTGTGTGTGTGTGTATGTGTGTGAATAGTGGTGATGGTAGTAGGATGTTGGTTGGAAAATACAAAAGCAGGTTTCTCCAAAGTTCAGGGTTCCCTGAGTGAGGACCTGATGGGAAAGAATGACTAAAAGTTCCAGTGAGGTAGACTAAAGGAAGTAACCAAAAAGCAAGGGACAGCCAGACAAGGGGGACTGAATTTGGAAGCCAGGAGGGGTGGGGGGGGGACTTAACAGAATCCCATGTGATAATGGCAGAATCTGAAATGCTAGAGTCTCCTCTTAGCCCTTGTCCAGCCTCAAATCATCTGTATGTAACCACTCCTTGACAGGCACTGGGGTGGTTACACACAGGAATGGAGACAATGTTTCTCTTTGGAGACCCACTTCAGTGTGAATTTGTTCGGTGTATTTTTCCTCTTGGAAGTGTTTATATTTTCAAAGGTTAGTGAATTGTTAGCAGTGCCAAACCTAGAGGCAAACTTCTGGTGGACTTAAAGTCACCCTGAAGTCTGTGAAGAGAAGTAATTAAGCTTCTCATAAGGCTTAATATCTCTCTTTTATGGGTCAGGTGTATGTACCAGTGTAAAACCATTAAAAAGGTCAATCTAATAGAGCATACCACTGTCAAATCAATTGACAAGTACACTGGATGCCAGACCTAACTTTTCAACTAAATAAATAAATAAAAGGTTCCTTATGAGCAGTAATGGAAACTTTACCCTTACCACCAAAGAGGCAGAGCTATCAGAGAAAGCTTTCCCTATAGGAGATGCAGGGGTGTATTCCCCCATAACAGCATTATTCATGAGCTTACAAATTATGTAAGCACTGATGTATACAAATATCTTTCATAAACTTAATCTCCTGCATTCTGAGGCCCATAAATACCCATCTCCAACCCTTTGTTTATTTGCATAGACTGAGTAGACAGGGGTTAACAGTATGACTGCTAAATATTGCATAGGCCAGCAAAGTTGACCTATTCTACCTGGGCACATCAGAAAGGAAAATACTCCCATAGTGGAGGGAGCACACTCATCCCAGATGTTATTCCTCAACCTCATCTTGTTGAAGAAACACAAAATAAACACAGCTTGGGAAATCAAAGACCAGAAACTCCTATTGGCTCCAGGGAAAGTCAAGTCAATACTTTAGCAAGGGGAAGAATTGCTTCACTCACAGTTAAAACTCCACCCCCAGGTAGGGTAGGGAGGGGGTGCTCATGTGACTGGTACTGAAATAGGGAAGGACTGGTACTGAAATAGGGAAGGAAGGGGAATGTTAGATGAGACTGGGAGTCCGTGTGAGAAATATAAGGAAGAAAAGGAAGTAAGCAAGCACAGACTCTGGAAGCCATCAGGAGTTCATCTTTTTAATATCAGGAGACCAGAAGAAAGGACAGAAGTGGCTCTGGCTGTGATGGGGCTGTTACTGGGCCTGCTGCTCCTGAGCCACCTACTGGTGGTCATATATGGTAAAGTAGCAAAAGGGGGGGCTGGCTGCCACTTTTGGCACAGGCAAAAATGGGGGAGTGGGGAGAGGTGGGACTGAATGCCTACTGAGGAAAGCCTACTCCTGCTAAATGAGTGACTGTTCTCAGCCAATGCTCCAGATTCTCTCAGTTTTGGGCAGAAGGGAGGGAGGTGGTTGGAGGTTATTGAAGAAGCCAGGAGATAAGTTTGGGTAGAAACTGGAAAGGATCCTCTCCTATAAAACATACATGTTATTTTCTAGTATTTGTTGTATCTCAGGGACATTAAAAATGTTCCCAACACCACTCATTTCCCTTCCCCATTTATTGCCCTTCACCTGAAATTCTACCACTATACGTTTACCTCTATGTGCCCCGGTTTGGATCTTTGTTAAGATATACCGCCTCTGGATAAGTAATGTTGTTAGGAGCTAGATGGGACCTTAGAAGTAACCTAGATCCACCATTCAGTGTTATGAACAAGTACTCAGAATATTTGTTCACATACTTGCAGTGACTAAGAATCCACTACCTGTCCAGACCATATAGTCTATCCAATCAACTGTTAGAAAATACTTCGTTGTGTTGAACTAAATCAATTCCCTTGTGGCTTCTATCAAAGAATCCCAGCCCTATTTCTTGGAGACACAAAGAATATATCTTCTTCATATTGTGACAGGTCTTTAGAATGCTATGGACATAAACCATGTTCCTTTGATTCATCTCTTCTCCAAGTTAAACAGCTTTAGCTCCTTCAACTGTTCTTCATGGGACTTGGATTCTTACCATTTCCTGGGATGACTCACTTCCCTGTGGACATGGCCCAATTTGTCTAGGGTAATGTGTCCAGCTTAATGCTGGACTTATACACCAAAAGAGGATTGACTGTCTCATAACAGCATTATTTTGTGAAATCCTACTGTATCCTCATTTATACCCTTGAGAACTGAAATAGCCTTTTAGGAAACTGCTGCTGCTGCTAAGTCACTTCAGTCATGTCCAACTCTGTGTGAACCCATAGATGGCAGCCCACCAGACTCCTCTGTCCCTGGGATTCTCCAGGCAAGAATACTGGAGTGGGTTACCATTTCCCTCTCCAATGCATGCTAAGTCTCTTCAGTCATACCTGACTCTGTGCGACCCCATGGACAGCAGCCCACCGGGCTCATCTGTCCACAGGATTCTCTTAACAAGAATACTGCAGTGGGTTGCCATTTCCTTCTCCCTTTAGGAAACTAAGCCTGAGTAATAGCTAAGTGAAGGTAAATAAGGTAAAAGTATCCTTGATTCATCCCTGCTTATTCCATATCCTTAGAGGGAGAGACTAGATGAGTGCTAACTTGGTGCTATTTGTGCGGTTAGAAAGAATTCAACTTTCCATAAATGACTCAGATTAAATCACCTTGTCCTGGAGCTCCGTCATCCATCAAATTCTAGAATCTCAGAGTTAGAAGAGACACTGAATTAAGTCACTGAAGAAGGAAAATAACTTGCTCCAGGCCACAGAGCATTAGCAGCAGAGTTAATGCTCCTAAAAATTAGTGTTCTTTCTACAAATACAATATTTTCACTCTCTAATACATTTTAGAGTGCACCTCTCTACTTTCTCCAAATCAGTTGATTTGATCTGGGAATTAAAGAGACAGGACTAGAGCTCAGAGGACCATTTTGTAAATGTTAAATGTAAATCATGTGTGTGTGTGTGTGTGTGTGTGTGTGTGTGTGTGTATTGTTCCCTCCACAGCTTGTGGAGGTCATTTAGACCTAGAAGCAGGTCTCTCATTTGTGTTGAGAGTCTTACACTACAGACCTGAGACTGGGAACAAACTGAATGGCCAATAACACCTTCCTTCTCCCTTAATCTCAGTGTCCCCTGCTCATCTATATAGTGAGGAGATCAGTTTGGCTGATCTCAAAACACCCTGCCAAGTGGACAGCTCTGGAGGACTGTGGCTTCATTTCTAAAAAGCCGCTTGATTTAAAACATATGTTGAAAAAATAAAAATAAATCCTAACATTTGCATTTTATAAACACTATAAACATTTTTCAAATATCTGTTATGTAAGCTAATCCTCTATTGAGTGGGCATTCTAATAGGGGGAGAGAGGCCAGGCACAGATGTTCAGGGTCATCAGAAGATCTCACTGCCTGTTTGATGATATGAGGAAGAAAATTTTAAATGGAGCCCATAATGGAACTCATAAAGGGGCTTAACCTCCCACCCAAACCAGGCCTTTCCTTGCTTTAGGATCATCACACAAGCCACAGCTCTCTTTACTTCTTAAATCCAGGTCCCAGGACTAGTGTGGGCCCCAGTACTAGCCTTTCTCTCTCAAGTCAAAACATTTTCCCACAAAGCCCTTTGAGTCAATGCCCAGCCCTTTTCTTTCTTCTGAAGGGATGAAATATTTGAATAATATTCAGTCTCCTGAGGGAGGAGAGCTAAGCTCTGAAGTTCTGGAAAAGATTTCTCAGAAAGCAGATGGCAGATGAGAGAATTATTTTTTAGGCTGTCAGGAGGATATTTTCCAGCCCTAGGATAGCACTGTTAAACCATATCAAATAGGCCCAGATAAGGTTCTGGCTTCAGTTGGGACTATAGATTAATCAGTTTAAAAAGTAAGGAGGCAGTGTGGCATCTGAAAGACTTCATTCTAGTCCTCCAGGCCTGGCTGTGCCCCTACTTTCTGTATAACTTTGAGTAAGCATCTTTCTTTCACTGAGCCTCAGCTTGTGCATATGTACCATGAGGGAATATGACTAGATGGATTCCAAAAGCCCTTCGAGCTATGCCATACTGGAAGTCTCCAAATTCCATCCTGCCTGGTACTTCAAACCCTGTTGTACCAAATACCTCACCATTTGGTGGTTTGCAAGGATACACAATGGGCAAAGTGTTTCCCCAAGAGTTGGGAATTTCCTGAAACAGATTTTCCCCTACCCAACTTTCCAGGAAAGTGATGAGTATTTATTAATTTGACCTACATTTCACATTGGCTGACAAGCTGTCTTGTTGCTAAAGTGTCCTCTCTAGTTTCCCTACAACCAAGGGATGACCTATTACCTGTCTATAACTTGGTAGGTCCCAGCAGGTTTTAAAGGAGTTGTACTAGAGTCTCTTTTGAGGGCACAGACCAAAGGCTAGACTTTAGCATTCCCATTGATAGAAGCCCTGGTATTTGGTAATACATTCTGGGAGCTAGAACACATGCCCCCACTCTCTCTTTCATCTGCTTGATTAAAGCCTGGGAATCTTAGGTTATATAAAAATCTTTTATTTGTTGAGGGTTTCCCTGGTGTCTCAGACAGTAAAGAATCTATCTGCAATGCAGGAGACTTGGGTTTGATCCCTGGGTCAGGAGCATCCCCTGGAAAAGGGAATGGCTACCCACTCCAAGTTCCTTATCTGGAGAATTCTATGGACCAAGGAGCGTGGTGGGCTACACTCCATGGAGTTGCAAAGAGTCAGATATAACTGAGTGACTAACTCTTTTACTTTCTACACTTTGAAACTACCTCTCCTAAGAGAGATATAAAGACATATCTAAATGCAATCCCTCGTTCCTGACTCCAGTTAAATAAAACACAAAATCTTCAAGATATGAGCTTATGGATGGAAATTGTTGATGGAATGTGGTGTCTCTCTCAACACCCCCAACATTTCCCTCTTAGTTTCCTTTCCCAGCAAGCCAAGAAAAAAATCACCCTTTGGCCCTACCTCCATTCCTACCAGTCAACTCTAGGATTATATTCAGAACCTTTTCCCTTCCAGATAGTTTCCTCTCCATTCCTCCTCAGAATAAAATTTTCCAATGTACTTTTTCTGAGATCTCAGAGAAACCAAAAGGAAGATAAAGAAAGGATAGAAATCAGAAAAAATGTCAAGCTTACAAATTGCATGTTTTTAACATTTAACAATAATGATTTCGCTAAACAGAAATGCATCTTATACAAGTTTCCACCCTGAGAATTGTCCTTTGCCTACCTCTTTCTTCCCTTCCAGAAAATAATTTTAATGCAAGGACCCAATCACTGAGCATTTCTGAGGGAGCAGTGAGGAATAAGCAGGGTAGATAGTCCTTTCTTTCTGAACCCTGAAGCCACCGCTTTTCTCCAAGTGCATAATTACATGCAGTAAAATAGCTCAGACCTGATTGCTCAGCGTTTGCTCCCATACTTCTTTTGGAAAATGTTGAAAGAGATTTTTTTCGTGGATTTACAGAATATTAGAGTTTGTAGGATACTTAGCGATCATTCCAATCAGAATTTCTATATAATACATGAAAAAAATAGGTCTACCATGGTGTAAATTGACTTACACAGGGTCACTTCAAAGCAAGGCAGTGACAGGAAAAGAACTTGAAACTCACAAGTGCTAAAAAAACGTTAGGGCTTTCCTTCTAAGGACTGGTTCTGATTGATGAGAGAGCTGGCAGAGAACAAAAGATCATGGGAAATCTGAATGTATGAGTTAAGGGTGTGTTTCTCAGAACCCTCTTGAAGCCTGTCACTGCCATCTTAGTTCTCAGATGAGTGTACCATCTGTGTCTTCTTCCTTCTTCTCTTCCCCGTTCTTCAGGACATCCCATCCTGGAAGTGCCTCAGAGTGTGACAGGGCCTTGGAAAGGGGATGTAAATATTCCCTGTACCTATGGTCCTCTGCAAGGCTATACACAAGTCTTAGTAAAGTGGCTGGTAGAACGTGGATCTGACTCAGTCACCATTTTTCTACGTGACCCCTCCGGAGACCATATCCTGCAAGCAAAGTACCGGGGCCGCCTGCGTGTAAATCATGAGGTTCCAGGAGATGTGTCCCTCCAACTGAATACCCTGGAGATGGATGACCGGAGCCACTACACATGTGAAGTCACTTGGCAGACCCGTGATGGCAACCGAGTTGTGAAAGATAAGATCATTGAACTCCGGGTCCAGAAACGTGAGTCACTGTGGGTGTTAAGAAAGTACTGGTAAGCAAAGACTCAATAAAGGACTATAATCCTAGAAAATCCTGAGAAACCCAGAGTCCTTAGTTTACCTCTACATAGTCTCTCTTCAATGATATGTGCTAATCAGAGGTAGTGAACAGGATATTCTCAGGGTTATCACTCTCGTGGCAGAATTTAATAAATGTTGGGAAGGTTTTCTGGCCTTCAGATCTCTACTCCTTCAAGTGTCCCAGAAATTCCAGCACCCATAGCCTGATTGTATCCTTGGACTCTCTTAAAACTCATAAAAATAAGTATATCTGATAAGGTTATCAGAGAATGGATAAATGTTGGCAGAGAAATTCTGCGGAAGGTTATGCATGGATTAGTCAAGATAAGCTTAGCCAGCTTGACAATTTTACAAAATATGACCCCTGCTAATCCAAAACTTCAGATAAACCAAAAACTCTGAACAAAAACAAGCAAACAGAGCAAAATGAAAAACCAAACCAAAACAAAAAAACTGTTTGGGCTTTGTTTTAGTCAGTTGATTTTTTTAACTCCAGATAGCACAAATCCCCAGATAATACAAAATGATACCTACTCTTTCCAAGGAAATTCTTTTTATTTAAGTTGTCTTATTCCCTTTTGTTCCCCACATCAGCAGCCCTTTTTAGTTCCCTTTGCAGAGATATTCATAACCCTAGACTCAACATGGATGACAGCCTTGTGTTCTCATATCCTTGTAACTTCCCAGAGCCTCCTCTTTTGTCTTCCCTTTGCAGTATCTGTTTCTAAACCCACACTGATGACTGGCAGTGGCTATGGCTTCACAGTACCCAAAGGAATGAGGATTAGCCTTCAATGCCAGGCTTGGGGTTCTCCCCCGATCATGTTTTATATGTTTATACAAGGAATGTTTTATGTTTTATACGTAATGTTTTATACAAGGAATAGACTAGCAACCAAGTACCCATCAAAGTAGGAATCTTCAGTATCTTACTTTTGAAGTCTGCAGTGGTAGATGACTCAGGTTCCTATTTCTGTACTGTCAAGGGCTGGTTAGGCTTTGAGCAGCACAGTAACACTGTGAAATTTGTGGTCAAATGTGAGCAACATTCTTTCTTGGTGAGAATCTCAGTGGACTAAATTGTTCCAGAGATATATCAACATAATGTACTTATCCCAGAGAAAATCGATTGGGGCAGAGTGGGGAGGGAGTCCTGGGTTGTTCAATTACTAAAGAAAAATTCTGGACTGGCACAATAACACTGGAGACTTTGCCTGTCATGATATAGGTTAAGTAGATGAAGATGGTAAAGGGAAAAGTAATATTTACTAAGTACCCTTATTTGCCCTATACAATGCACAAGAAGTTGGCACATGTTTTCTCATTGAATCCCACAATTATCTCATGAGATAGCTATCTTTACCCTTATTTTACAGAAGAAGAAACTACAAGTCAGAAAGGGAAATCTACTTGTCCAGGGGCTTACTGCTTGGAAGTTCAAGGAAGGATTTGTACTCAGATTTCATGTTCTTCCACTATGTCTGATTGCCTTTTGTGATTGAACCTATACCAGTTCCTGGGCACCTTTTGGGATAATTTTTATTGGTTTGTTTTTGCTGTGCTTTGATGGGGTTTTTTGCTGTTGTTGTTTTTATTTTGTTGGTTGGTTATTCAGTTTTGCTTTATGAAATAAAGCCCTCATCTCTGCATAGTTTCTTTAAATCTCCCCTCTTTTTCCCTAAAGCCAAATGCAAGTTCTGGTTGACGTCTAATCAAGACTTAAATGTTTATTACAGAATTATTTGGAAACCTGCAAACTGTGTACATAAAGATTGTAGACTGGGATTTAAATGAACAGCCCAGCAGTGATATGGCCAAATGAATCTTGTTGCCCTTCAAGAAATCTCCTTGGAAGGGAAGATACTTATTCCAAGAAGGTTTTTATTTCCCAAAACACATTGAGGGCTAACTTCCTTTAGGAGATTATCCTCAGAGCCTCCTGAAATTTTTATCCTCCAAGGATATCTCGGTGTAACAAAAGTAAGCACTTGGGTCCCCTTCCACTTGGGTTAGGAGGCTGATATTGGTTTGAGACTCCTGTTTGGCCTGCAGGGATTTGTTTGCCAAAGTTTAGATGTAGTAAGGACGTGTGTGCTGTAAGTTATGGTCTGTTAGTTTAGGAAGGAATAAGGGCAGCCTCATCCTGAGAGACATTTATGGACACTGGTCCAGTTCTTTGAGAGATGACAATCTGGTCAAGCAGAGAAAGACATGGCCAGAAAGTAAAAAAAAAAAAAAAAGTGTGTGCTTCATAAAGAGACAAGTTGAACATTCTCACCTTTCTATAAGTGCATTTCTAGCCCATTTGGGCATGACCTTGCTAACAACCAATCAACCTGTCTATTCCTTTTCCAGTCCATGTTTACAGGCAATAAAACTCTTAGGCAGTGCTCACAACTGACCTCTACTGACGGATAAGGAAATTGAGGACCAGAGAAGTTATGTCCTTTCCTGCTCTCTGTTCCAAGTTACTTTCTCTTGGCTTCTTCTACCTGCCTTCTCTTCCACCTCAACATGGTTCCTTGAGTCTGGTCACCTGATTCATCTCTGTCCTACATATGCTTCACATTCTGTGTTATTCTCCAATTCTAGAAAAAGTACAACTTTGCTGAATATAGAACTACTGATTGATAGAATATGTACTTTGAATGGGGCTTCTCATTTGGCACTAGTGGTAAAGAACCTGCCTGCCAATGCAGGAGACATAAGACATGAGAGTTATATCCCTGGGTGGGGAAGATCTCCTGGAGGAGAGCATTGCAACCCACTCCAGTATTTCTGCCTGTAGACTCCCATGGACAGAAAAGCCTGGTGGGCTACTGTCCACTGGGTTGCAAAAAACTGGACACAACTGAAGCAACTTAGCATGCACATACTTTGAATATGTAAGCCCTCTGCCTCATGACCTCCATTGTTTTCAATAAGAAATCAGCTACCTTTTTTTTAATGGTTGCTAATATTTTATTTAGGATTTTTGCATTGATTTTATTGTGGTATAGTTGGTGTACAATATTAAGCTTCTGGTGTACAATGTAGTGATTCACAAATATTAAAGGTTATACACCCTTTACAGTTGCTATGAAATAGTGGCTATATATTTTGGGGTTCTACCATATATCCTTGTAGCTTATTCATTTTATACATAATAGCTTGTAACTCTTAATTATCTACCCCTTCTTGCCTGTTCCTCTCCCCATTCACACATTCTTTAATCCATTTATCCAATAATGGTCATTTAGGTTCTTTCCATGTCTTGGCAATTGTAAATGGTGCTGCAATAAAAATTGGAGTGCATTTTTTTTCTTCAAATAAATGCACAGGAGTGGAATTGTTGGGTCATATGATAGTTTTATTTTTAGTTTTTTTTTTTTTTTTTTTGAGAAACGTCCATGCAGTTTTCCACAGTGGCTGTAACACTTTTACGTTCCCTTCAAGAGTGTGCTACAGTTCCCCTTTCTCCATATCATCATCAACACTTGCTATTTGTGATTTTCTTCATAATACCCATTCTGATAGGTGTGAAGTGGCATCAAATTGTGGTTCTAATTTCCATTTCTTGGATGATTAAAGATGCTTAGCAACTTTTCATGGGACTGTTAGCCCTCTGTGTACTTCTTTGGGAAAAAGAAAAATGACCATTCAGATCTTCTGAAGGGAATGGCAACCACTAGTACTCTTGCCATGAGAAAGCCATTAAATAGTATGAAAAGGCAAAAAGATAGGACACTGAAAGATGAACTCCCCAGGTTGGTAGGTGCCAAATATGCTACGGGAGAAGAGTGGAGAAACAACTCCAGAAAGAATGAAGAGATGGAGCCAAAGCAAAAACAACACCCAGTTGTGGATGTGACTGGTGATGGAAGTAAAGTCTGATGCTGTAAAGACTAATATTGCATAGGAACCTGGAATGTTAGACCCATGGATCAAGGCAAATTGGAAGTGGTCAAACACGAGATGGCAAGAGTGAGCATTAACATTTTAGAATCAGCAAACTAAAATGGACTGGAATGGGTGAATTTAACTCAGATGACCATTATATCTACTACTGTGGGCAAGAATCCCTTAGAAGAAATGGAATAGCCATGACAGTCAACAGAGGAGTCTGAAATTCAGTACTTGGATGCAATCTCAAAAACAACAGAATGATCTCTTTTCATTTCCAAGGCAAACCATTCAATGTCACAGTAATCCAACTCTATGCTCTGATCAGTAATGCTAAAGAAGCTGAAGTTGAATGAATCTATGAAGACGTACAAGACCTTCTAGAACTAATACCCAAAAAAGACGTCTTTTTCATTATAGGGGACTGGAATGCAAATGTAGGAAGTCAAGACATACCTGGAGTAATAGGCAAATTTGGCTTTGGGTGAAAGAATAAAGCAGGGCAAAGGATAATAGAGTTTTGCCAAGATAACTCACCTGTCATAGCAAACACAGAGAAGACTCTACACATGGACATCACCAGATGGTCAATACCGAAATCAGATTGACTATATTCTTTGCAGCCAAAGATGGAGAAATTCTATACAGTCAGCAAAAACAAGACCAGGAATTTACTGTGGCTAAGACCATGCTCTCTTTATTGACAAATTCAGACTTACATTGAAGAAAGTAGGGAAAACCATTAGACCATTCAGGTATGACCTAAATCAAATCCCTTACGATTATACAGTGGAAGTGACAAATAGATTCAATGGGTTAGATCTGCTAGACAGAATGCCTGAAGACCTATGGATGGAGGTTCATTACATTGTACAAGAGGCAGTGATCAAGATCAACCCCAAGGAAAAGAAATACAAAAAGGCAAAGCGGTTGTCTGAGGAGGCCGTACAAATAGCTGTGAAGAGAAGAGAAGTGAAAGGCAAAGGAGAAAAGGGAAGATGTACCTATTTGAATTCAGAGTTCCGAAGAATAGCAGGGAGAGATAAGAAAGCCTTACTCAGTGATCAGTGCAAAGAAATAGAGGAAAACAATAGAATGGGAAAGACTAGAGATCTCTTCAAGAAAATTAGAAATACCAAGGGAACATTTCAAACAAAGATGGGCACAATAAAGGACAAAACTGTCATGGACCTAATAGAAGCAGAATATATTAAGAAGAGGTAGCAAGTATACACAGAAGAACTATACAAAAAGGATCTTCATGTCCCAGATAATCACAATAGTGTGATCACTCACCTAGAGCCAGACATCCTGGAATGTGAAGTCAAGTGGGCCTTAGGAAGCATCACTATGAACAAAGCTAGTGGAGTTCATGGAATTACAGTTGAGCTATTTCTAATCCTAAAAGATGATGCTGTACAAGTGCTGCAATCAATATACCAGCAAATTTGGAAAGCTCAGCAGTGGCCACAGGACTGGACAAGGTCAGTTTTCATTCCAATCGCAATGAAAGGTAATGCCAAAGAATGCTCAAACTACCACACAATTGCACTCATTTCACATCCTAGTAAAGTAATGCTCAAAATTCTCCAAACCAGGCTTCAACAGTACATGAATGATGAATTTCCAGATGTTCAAGCTTGATTTAGAAAAGGCAGAGGAACCAGAGATCAAATTTCCAACATCCGCTGAATCATTGAAAAAGCAAGAATTCCAGAAAAACTTCTACTTCTGCTTTATTGACTATGCCAAAGCCTTTGACTGTGTGGACCACAACAAACCCTGGAAAATTCTGAAAGAGACAGGAATACCAGAGCTCCTGTCCTGCCTCTTGAGAAATCTGTATGCAGGTCAGGAAGCAACAGTTAGAATTGGACATGGAACAAGGGACTAGTTCCAAATCGGGAAAGGAGTACGTCAAGGCTGTATATTGTCACCCTGCTTATTTAACTTATATGCAGAGTACAACATGAGAAACGCTGGGCTCGATGAAGCACAAGCTGGAATCAAGATTGCCGGGAGAAATATCAATAAGCTCTGATATGCAGATGGCTCCACCAGTATGGCAGAAAGTGAAGAACTAAAGAGCCTCTTGGTGAAAGTGAAAGAGGAGACTGAAAAAGTTGACTTAAAGCTCAACATTTAGAAAACTAAGATCATTTCATCTGGTTCCATCACTTTATGGCAAACAGATTGTGAAACAGTGGAAACAGTGAGAGACTTTATTTTTGTGGGCTCCAAAATCACTGCAGATGGTGACTGCAGCCATGAAATTAAAAAATGCTTGCTCCTTGGAAGAAAAGTTATGACCAACCTAGACAGCATATTAAAAAGCAGAGACATTACTTTGCCAACAAAGTTCCATGTAGCCAAAGCTACGGTTTTTCCAGTAGTCGTGTATGGATATGAAATTCGTACTACAAAGCAAGCTGAGCACTGAAGAATTTATGCTTTTGAACTGTGGTGTTGGAGAAGACTCTTGAGAATCCCTTGGACTGCAAGGAGTTCCAACCAGTCCATCCTAAAGGAAATCAGTCCTGAATATTCATTGGAAGGACTGATCCTGAAGCTGAAACTCCAATACTTTGGCCACCTGATTCCAAGAACTGACTCATTTGAAAAGACCCTGATGCTGGGAGAGATTGAAGGCGGAAGGAGAAGGGGACAACAGAAGAAGAGATGTTTGGATGGCATCACTGACGTAAAGGATATGAGTTTGAGTGAACTCCAGGGATTGGTGATGGACAAGGAGGTCTGGCGTGCTTCAGTTCATGGGGTTGCACAGAGTCGGACATAACTGAGAGACTGAACTGAACTGACCATTTTCCAATTGAGTTATTTTTTGCTGTTGTTGTTTTATTGAGTTATATGAGCTCTCTATATATTTTGGGCATTAACACTTTATCATTCTTAGTTGCAAATATTTTCTCTCATTCAGTAGGCAGTCTTTTGTTTCATTGATTTTTTTTTCTGTACAAAAGGATTTAATTAGGTCCCATTTGTTTATTTTTGTTTCTTTTGTTTTAGGAGACAGATGGAAAATAATACTGCTATGTTGTTATTCAGTTGCTAAGTCATGTCTGAATCTTTACGATGAGACCCCATGAACTGCAGACTACCAATCTCCCCTGTCCTTCACTATCACCTGGAGTTTGCTCAAACTCATGTCCATCGGATCGATGATGCTATCTAACCATCTCATCCTCAGCCACTCGCTTCTGTTTTTGCCTTCAATCTTTCCCAGCATCAGAGTCTTTTCCAATGAGTTGTCTTTTCACATGGGGTGGCCAAAGTATTGTAGCTTCAGTTTAAGCATCAGTCATTCCAATGAATATTCAGAGCCAATTTCCTTTAAGATTGACTTTTTGATCACCTTGCAGTCCTAGGGATTCTCAAGAGTCTTCTCCAGTACCACAATTTGAAAGCATCGATTTTTCAGCACTCAGCATTCTTTATGGTTCAATTTTCATATTTGTACATGACTACAGGAAAAACAATAGTTTTGACTATACAGAAACTTGTCTGCAAACTGACGTCTCTACTTTTTTATATGCTCTCTTGGTTTGTCACAGCTTGCCTTCCAAGGAGCTAGTGTTTTTTAATTTCATGATTGCAGTCACCATCACCAGTAATTTTGGAACCCAAGACAATAAAATCTGCAACTGCTTCTACTTTTTTCCCTTCTAATTGCCATGAAGTATGGGACCAGATGCCATGATCTTTGTTTTTTGAATGTTGAGTATTAAGCCAGCTTTTTTATTCTTCTCTTTCACCTTCATCAAGAGGCCTTTTAGTTCCTCTTTGGTTTCTGCCATTACAGTGGTATCACCTTTGTCAGTATAGTGATGTCTCTGCATTTTAACACATTGTATGTGTATTTATTTAACTTCTATGCAGAGTACATCATGTGAAATGCCGGGCTGGATGAATAACAAACTAGAATCAAGATTGCCAGGAGAAATATCAACAACCTCAAATATGCAGGCAATATCACCCTAATGGCAGAAACCAAAGAGGAAATAAAGAGCCTCTTTATGAAGATGAAAGAGGAGAGTGAAAAAGCTAGCCCAAAACTCAGTATTTAAAAAAAATGAAAATCATGACATCCAGTCCCACTCTTTCATGGCAAAGAGATGGGGAAACAATGGAAACAGTGACAGATTTTAATTTCTTGGGCTCCAAAATCACTGTGGATGGTGACTGCTGTCATGAAATTAAGACATTCTATCCTTTGAAGGAAAGCTCTGACAAACCTAGACAGTGTATTAAAAAGCAGAGACATTACTTTGCCTGCAAAAGTCTTTTTAGTCAAAGCTATCCTTTTTCCAATAGTCATGTACAGATGTGAAAGTTGGACCATTAAGAAGACTGAGCACCAAAGAATTCATGCTTTTGAATGATTGTGTTGTAAAAGACTCTTGAGAATTCTTTAGACAGCAAGGAGATCAAACCAGTCAATCCTAAAGGAAATCCGTCCCAAATATTCATTGGAAGGACTGGTGCTGAAGCTGAAGTTCCAATACTTTGGCCAAGAAGACTCATTGGAAAAGACCCTGAAGCTGAGAAAGGTTGAGAGCAGGAGGAGAAAGGGGTGACAGAGGGTGAGATGTTTGGATGACATCATGGACTCAATGGACAAGAGTTTGAGCTAGCTCAGGGAGATAGTGAAGGTCAGGGAAGCCTTGTGTGCTACAGTCAATGGGGTAGCAAAGAGTCAGATGGGGCTGCAGTCAATGGGGTTGCAAAGAGTCAGACACAATTGAACAAGAATAAAAAAGTAACAAAAATAAAAATGTCAATAAAAAATTGAAATGTCAAAAGTTTTGACATTACATAGCATTTTAAAATATTTTGTCTATACTTTTCTATCCTCTTCTATAACTTCCATTATGTGTATATTGGTGCATTTGATGGTGCCCTGCAGTTCTCTGAGGTGCTGGTCATTTTCTTTATTCACTTTCCTTTCTGTTTCTCTAATCTGCTAATTTCAACTGTCACCAGTTTTACTTATTCTTTCTTCTGCCTGTTTAAATCTATTTTAGTGAATTCTTCTTTTTAGTGGGTTTTATTCTTTCAGCTGGGGCTTCCAGGTGTCGGAAGCGGTAAAGAATTCAACTGTTAAGTCAGGAAACATAAGAGATGCCAGTTTGATTCCTGGATCAGGAAGAGCCCCTGGAGGAGGGCATGCCTACCCACTCCAGTATTCTTGCATGGAAAATCTCATGGAGGGAGGAATCTGACAGGCTACAGTCCATAGGATTGCAAAGAGTCATACATGACTGAAGCAACTTAGCATGCATGTTTTCAGTTATTGTATCTTTCATCTCCAAGATTTCTAGTTTGTTCCTGTTTTACAATTTTTGTTTAATAACATTTTCTACTTGGTTTGAAGTTTGTAACATTGCACAGGGGGAAGTGACCAAAACTACCCCAAAGAAAAATAAATGCAAGAAGGCAAAATGTTTGTCTGAAGAGGCTTTCCAAATAGCTGAGGGAAGAAGAGAACTGAAAGGCATGGGAGAAAGGGAAAAATATACCCAACTGAATGCAGAGTTCCAGAGAATAGCAAGGAGAGATAAAAAGGCTTCTTAAATGAACAATGCAAAGAAGTATAAGATGACAGTAGAATGGAAAGACTAGAGATTTCTTCAAGAAAATTGGAGAGGTCAAGGGAAAATTTCTTGCAAGGTTTGTCATGATAGATGACATAAACGGTAGGGAATTAACAGAAGCAGAAAAAGTTAAGAAGTGGCAGAACTCTACAAAAGAGGTCTTAATGACCAAGATAACTATGATGGTGTGGTCACTCACCTAGAGCCAGACATTCTGGAGTGTGAAGTCAAGCGGGCCTTAAGAACATGACCACAGACACAGCTAATGAATATGACGGGATTCTAGCTGAGTTATTTAAAATCCTAAAAGATGATGCTGTAAAAGTTCTGCACTCAATATGTCAGCAAGTATAGAAAACTCAGCAGTGGCCACAGGACAGGAAAGGCCAGTTTTCATTCCAATCCTAAAGAAGGGCAATACCAAAGGATGTTCAAACTACCATACAGTTGCACTCATTTCACATCCTAGTAAGGTTATGCTCAAAACCCTTCAAGCTAGACTTCAGCAGTACATGAATTGATACTGTCCAGATGTACAAGCTGGGTTTAGAAGAGGCAGAGTAACCAGAGATCAAATTGCCAACATTTGTTGGATCACAGAGAAAGCAAAGGAATTCCATGAAAATATCTACTTCTGCTTCATTGACTACACTAAAGCCTTTCACTGTGTGCATTAACACCCACAAAGTATGGAAAATTCTTAAGGTAATGGGAATATTCATTGGAAGAACTGATGCTGAAGCTCCAG
The DNA here is from genome assembly GCF_019320065.1 of Cervus canadensis. NCBI lineage: Eukaryota > Metazoa > Chordata > Mammalia > Artiodactyla > Cervidae > Cervus > Cervus canadensis. The sequence goes on from NC_057419.1 coordinate 57,770,312, forward strand.
TACTTTGGCTATTTGATGGGAAGAGCAGACTCATTGGAAAGGACCCTGATCCTAGGGAAAATTTGAAGAGAAAAGGAGAAGAACATTTCAGCAGATGAGATGGTTAGATAGCATCACTGACTCAATGGACATGAATTTGAGCAAACTCTGGGAGATAATGAAGGACAGGGAAATCTGGTGTGCTGCAGCCCATGGGGTCACAAAGAGTCAGACACAACTAAGTGACAGAACAACAACTTGGTTTGAATTGCCCTCACTATTTTAGTTTTTGGACACAGTTTCCTTTATTTTTTTTTTTAAATAACAAATTTAGTTGATTTAAAGTGTTTTATTCTAATAAGTCCAGTATCTGTACTTCCTCAGAGAAAGTTTCTATTCATTGCTTTTTTCCTTAACATGTTGATGGACTATATTTTCTAGTTTCTTTTTTTTTAATTTTAATAACTTCATTTATTTTTAAATTAAACAAAGATGAATATTTTTAAAGATAAAAAGCAAAATTCACAAAGATTGATATCATAAACCATGAGATACCTAACAGCAAAGAAACAAAGATACATAAAGCAAAAACCTCAGAAGAAATATAAGAGAAAAGAAAAATATATATAATCATGTGAGAAATATTAACATATCTCTGAGAATATTTTATCAAATGCAGAAAATATAAGAATAGGAGCATATTGATGATGTAGTCAATAATTTAAATACAGTTGATTTCTATTTATATAAATTTACATGAATTTTATATCCTGCAAAATGTATTTAAAATTTTATATCTCATATGCTGCTATTAGATATCCATAGGACATTTAGAAAAACTGGCAAACAATACTAAATTTCAAAATGTAGAATTTTTGTGTGTGATTCAGTTATACATACATGCATATATTATCTTTGAAATTATTTTCCATTATAGGATAATATAAGATATTGACTATATTTCCCCATGCTACACAGTAAACCTTTGCCACGTCTTGCCTGTTTTTTTTTTAATTATAAATCTAGCATTCTATTCATACTAAGTCAAATAAGTGGAATCAAACTGTCAAAATTTTTTTTTAGTTAGGCAAAAGTTCATAAGTTTTCTAAAATATATATATATATTATACATATTATTTACAGTTGTGTAAGCTTCCTGATGGGAGGGACTGGTGGTGGGAAAAACTGAATACTCTACCTGGCAAGACTCTCTCCTTAAGATTTGATGGAGAAATCAAAAGCTTTCCAGACAAGCAAAAGTTAAGAGAATTCAGCACCACCAAACCAGCTTTACAACAAATGCTAAAGGAATTTCTCCAAGCAGGAAGCAAGAGAAGGAAAAGATCTACCTACAGAAAATGAACCCAAAACACGAAAATTGTAAAGGGTAAATACCTTAAATGCAAACAAATTAAATGCACCAAACAATAGACATAAACTGGCTGAGTAGATGAAAATATGTGCATGTATGCACTTCCACTTATCACTCTGCTTGATCCTCCCCCTGAGTTGTGTGTAATAATTTTATATTATTAGGCTAATCATGTTCCCATTATGGCTTGCAATTGCAATTATCTTTTATTTTTTTATCTGGCTATCTTCATTTCTTTTCATTCTTTCCTCTATATTCTGTTCTGCTGCAGTGATTTTCAACTTTCTGTCCTCCAGGTCAGTTATCTGTTCTTCTGCCTCCATTATTCTGCTATGGATTTCTTCTAGTGTATTATTCATCTGTTTGTTCTTTAGTTCTTGTAGGTCTTTGGTAAACATTTCTTGCATCTTCTCAATCTTTGCCTCTGTTATTTTTCTGAGATCCTGAATCGTCTTCACTATCATTACTCTGAATTCTTTTCCTGGAAGTTTGCCTATCTCCACTTCATTTAGCTGTTTTTCTCGGATTTTGTCTTATCCTTTCATCTGGGACATAACTTTCTATTTTTTCATGATGATTAACTTCCCATAATTTGGTCACCATCAGACTGTGCCTCTTCTCTCTTCTCTGTTTGCCTTCTGATGGAGCAGTCTAAGAGGCTTGTGTAAGCCTCCTGATGGGAGGGACTGGTGGTGGGAAAAACTGGGTCCTGCTCTGGTGGGCAAAGCCTTGCTCAGTGAAGCTTTAATCCAATTATCTGCTGATGGGTGGGGTTGCATTCCCTTCCTGGTAGTTTTTTGGCCAGAGGTGACCCAGCCCTTGTGTCTACAGGCTCTGTGGTCTGGTTAATGGCAACCCAAGAGAATTTACACCAAGGGGGGCCTTCCCAGACTGATGTTGCCAGTGACCCCATCCCTGTGTGATCTCCTGCAGACCAACACCTCCACAGGAGACCCTCCAACACTAGCAAGTAGTTTTGATTCAGTCTCCTGTGGGCTCACTGCTCCCTTCCTCTGAGTCTTAGTGCACATAAGCTTTTGTTTGTGCCCTCTAAGACTGGAGTCTCTGTTTCTCCCAGTCCTGTGGAAGTCTTATAATCAAATACTACTGGCCTTCAAGGTCAGATTCCCTGGGTATTCCCAATCTGTTTGTTGGGTCCCCAGGCTGGGGAGCCTGATTTGGGGTTCAGAGCCTTCAGAACAGTGGGAAAACTTCTTTGGTATGATTTTTCTCCAGATTGTGGGTCACCCACCCGGTGGGTAAGGGATTTGATTTTATTGTGATTGTTTCCCTCCTCCCATCTTGCTATGGCTTCTTTGTCTTTGGATGTGGGGTCTTTTTTTGGTAGGTTCCAGCACCCTACTGTCGATGATTGTTCAACAGCTAGTTTTGATTTTGGTTCTGTTGCAGAAGGAGATGGTGCTGTACTCTGTCATCTTGAACCAGAAGCTCCATACTTTCTAGTTTCTTTGCATGTCTCATATTTGTTGAAAATATAATGTGACAAATCTAGAATTCTGAGTCTCTCTCTCTCTCTCCAGGGCTTGCTTTTGTCACTGCTTTCTGTACTAATTGCTATTTGTTTGTTCAATGACTGTCTGAGCTAATTCTATGTAGTCTCTTGTATTCTTTGTCATGGATTACCACTGAAGCCTCTGATCAATTTAGTGGTCAACTATTGATTGGACAGATATTTCTTTAAATACTTGAAATCATTAAAACTCCAAGGGTTCTGTTGCCTGTTTAACTGTTTTCAATGCTTACCCAGTAAGTTTATAACTGTGCTGTAGCCTTCATTTCCTGCTAATGCAGAGCCTCAAGGCTAGTCAGAGATAAGAACATATGACATTCTCATGTCTTTCCTGAGCATGCACACAACCCTATGCATGTCTTGGCTTTCCAGATTCCAGGAATGTGTGAGAGATTTTCAAAGTCTCTGAACATTTAATTACATTTTTTTTTCTTTTAAGCTTTTTGGCAAGTCTCTTGTTTACCTCAGTTGTTGTCTAATGCTCCAGGCATCTGTCTGACAAATACACCCTTTCCCTGGAAAGAGTTTTAGCACTGGATGACCAATAAAGACAAGCTTTTTGAATCAGGCCTTTCAGGGAATTGTCACAGAAGTCAAATAATGACAATTTTGGGGGGAATTAAATCTGTTTTGTTCAGTCTAGTATCTTGAACAAGGCTTATTTTCAAGGCTACTACTGGCCTGGGACAGGGTAATAGAGCTGGGATAAATTAAAATGCAACAATACTTGCTGTACTTAACAAGACTGGAGTGTTTTTCTTCCATAAATGCTACCTGGGTTGATTCAAATTTTTGGCTATTTTCCCAAAATCTTAAAGAAAAAAAAGTTATGAAAAATTTTGTCAGTCATTTCACTGCTTTTGTGAAGTAAGTATTTGAAGGTTATTATTCTGTTATCTTTACTAACTCACCACAGCCATCTTCTTTGCAATACTTCTAAGACCCTCTCAAGAGAATATGTAGCTAAATTTCAACTGGAAGTTAGTTAAAACAAAAATATTTTCCCCATCCAGATTAATTAAGTATCTGACTGGCCATTACTTATTTCCCATTTTTTTCCTAAAGCATTCAACTGTTCACTCAGGGGTGCCAGGACCCTTGAATGGACTCCCTTTTCCTTGCAGATTCCTCAAAGCCACCTGATACCAAGACTAAGTCACTTCCAACCACGCAAACCCCCTTGGAAGGTGAGTTTTACTGGGGTTCTGTGGGAACAGGGAAGGTCTGAAATGGTGTCATGGAAGCCAAGGGAGGAGGCTCAATGCCATTAGACAGGTAATAAGAGGTCATTGGGTTCTTCATAAGGAACATAGTAATAAAGACATGGAAATAAAAAGACTTAAGGGTCATGAAGAAGTGAATCATACATATATATATGTAAATATATATAAATATATAATAACTATTTATATATAATAAATTTATATTTATATAAATATAATAAATAATAATTAATAAATTATTATTATTTTAAAATAAATTATATATATATATATATCTTTGTAAAAATGTCTGAGGCAAAAAGAATAACCCTATAGGAAAAGTGGAAAAAGAAAACTGACTTCTGCTCTGCTCCTAGTCTGAATTGCTATGGGACTTTAGGTATATTTTCTCTCCTCTATGGCCCTTCTTCCCACCAGCAGTAAAAAAAAAAAAAAAAAAAAGTAAGCTATCACATTATTGTATTTAATTGGCCAAAAAGTTCAATCAAGTTTTTCTCTAAGGTATTATGGAAAAACCCAAATGAACTTTTTGGCCAACCCAATAATAGTGGTCAATGACATGGCCAGGAATTCTGGAAATCTTAGCACAGATACCCAAGGAAGAACTGCAATCTTTGTAGCCACCCTCCATCTTAAAATTTGCTATCTGGAAGAGAGGTCTCTGACCCTAATAATCCTGTTGTTATAGCAACATCCACAGTGAATACATCCTGGGGCAGAATAACTGAAGTGGATGGTTATATTGGAAAGACAAGTGCTGAACCAGGTAAGGGAAATGTTAACACTTCTATTATTCCTTTTTGGCTCTTAACTTTGAAACAAAAACCTTCCACTATACACACTATTCTATGTCATTCTACTCCACAAACTGTTACCTCCTATATGCCAGGCTATGATCAAAGGTCCTAGAGACAGATGAGGTGGATAAAATGGAGAATGGAGAGGGAAAGATACAGATACAGGGATGGTCAAAGTCAGAATAGGTTTAAGGGTAGTGATAGATGTGTTCTTAGTTCTCTGTTGGCATAATAATATACTTCCTAAACATTCTATGTAAAATTTGAATGGGACTATGGCTTCAGCCAGCTCTCCTAGGGAAGCGGGCATTGGACCAGGTAAGGGTAGTGGCAAGGCTTCACTACTTGAGTTATTCTTCAGAGGTCACCAAGCAGCTTGTAGCTGATTTCTGATTCCTTCAAAGTTTCAAGGATTGCTAAGTCAAAGTCTCAGAGATGCAAACCCCAAAGATAAGTTCTTTGGGTTTTCACCTGGAGCTAATAGCTAGTATGCAGTGGTATGACTACATTGATTATTAAAACAATGAAATACTTGTATTTTATATCATTTTATTTCATCAACAATACTAGTTGATGCTAGATGTTTCCTTTAACCACTGTTTCCCATTATCACCTTGACTGCCTTGGCCCATCCCTCAGAACTCTCTAGACCACCCCCATGGTCCTGCAACAAAAGTATTGATGCCTGGATACCTCTAAGACTCCCGGTCTAGAGTAGGTATCTGTTTTGATTGATAGGTACATAATAGTTTTTTTTTTTTTTTACCCATAATAGTTTGATTACTATCACTCCTGGTCTTATCCTCTGGTTGTGTGTCATTGATGGTGGACTTAATGCCTCTGTACTTCTGCCCTCCTGGTTGCAGAGTTTCTTGGTTGTCTCAGGTCACAGCTTAAACTTGTTTTGTGTTCCATTTTTGTGGTGTCACTTTTGGCTTGAAGACTTCCATAGTTCCATGTCTCTTTTGGCAATATCCATAGAAGAAGGGGGTCTAGAAGATACTTCTTAAGGCAGTTGATTTGAGAACATGAGAAAATAACTTTTGGAGGAATGGATACTCTAATATTTGGGGTTTATGTCCTACATCCTCTATTAATTATTTTAAAACTTGACTCTCTCCCATGAGGAACCTTCCCTTGATCTGTATCATTTCATAGCTTGGGTTCTCTCAACTCCAATCAGAGCTCTAAGGACCACAAATACCAGATTTCTAAGATATAATATTTTGGGATCTAAAGAAAACAAAGTCAGTTGCAGCAGTAAATCCTAAGGATACTTGGATTCCTTTCCCTCTCCATCCATATCCCCTGACCTCACTCCCTAGATTCAGAATATTATAGCTACAAGTGCATTAGACATCATCCAATCTTTTCATTGAACTTATGGGGAAACTAAGGTATTAGTCAAAAATCCGATTAAAGTCACTGTATTTATTCTTCTATGACTTTTATGTATTTAGCCTTCTAGGACTGCTGAAAAAGTACCCCATACTTAGCACCTTAAAATAACGCAAATGTATTATCCTATACTTCTGGACATCAGAAGTCTGACACACTGGGATAAAATTAAGGTATAATTGGGCTTTTTGGAGACTGGGGATAATCAGTTTCTTTGTCCTCCTTTCAGTTCCTAGAGGCTACCTTCTTTCCTTGGTTTCTGGTTACCTTCCACCATTTTCAAAACTAGCAATGTAGCACTTTCAAATATCTCACTATCATTTCCTCTTCTTTTTCCTTCTACCACTTTTGGAAGACCCTTGAGATTCCATTGAGCCCACCCAGATATTTCAAGATAATCTCCTCACTTCAAAGTCAATGAGTTAACAACCCTAAATATATCTATAACCTTAATTCTTCCCTACAATGTAAACTAATATACTGGGGATATGAATATGAACGTCTTTGGAGGACCCTTGTTTTGCCTACCACAGTCATACAGCAAATAAATAACAGATCCAGGACCAAAAGCCTAGTCCAGGGGTTTCCTCCAACTTGTAGGCATGATTTAGATAGGTAACCCAGGAGACTCAGTGAAAATATGTTTTGAGGATTAAGAAATCTGAATACTAGGGCAGAGTGTTTGAATAAAAGAAGCATTGTGACTAGAAGTAATTGATCATAATCTCAATAAGGTAGTGTTTTTGTGAATCTGGGAAACACTTTCTCCTAAGAAAATGTGAAAAACCTCTTGGCCCCATGGAAAGCATGGAGTACTGGTTCAAATGCCCAGGCCAATCAGCCAACAATGAGTGGATCTGAAATAACTTGCACATACGTGGAGTCTCTAGCTTTTCTCAAGTCTTTCTCATGGATCCAAGGTTTTGTTTGTCTCTCTGGCTAGCTAAGAAAGTTAGGAGAAGATGGAAAAGAAAGAACTGTGAGCTAGTCTGGACTGATCCTTGGAGTCTCTGTTTCTGGACTGTTTTCAACCAGATACCATTTGGTCTTGTTTTGCCCCCTAGGAAAAGGCCTGTCTATCTTTGCCATAATTCTCATCATCTCCTTGTGCTGTATAGTGTTCATCACCATGACTTATATCATGGTCTGCCGGAAGACATCCCAACAGGGTGAGTGATGAATATGAATGGGTGGCTTTTGCTTATTCTTTCATTCAGCAGTACAGTTGAGCATAAACTCTGTATCAAGCACTATGTTAGGCATTTCAAAGGGTCCCCAGCCTATCCTGAAAGTGAGGATAGGGAATCCATGGAGACAGACATGCAATAAGAGTACAACATATGAAAGTTAATTCACAAATCTTTTTACTCAACCTGGCACAGCATCTACATAGTGGATTTTTAATGAGGAGAAGAAGTCACAATTACTTGCCTCAAGTTATTTACAGTTTAATTAATGGAATCAAGGTAGAGTCATGGAGTTTATAAATAACAATACATAGCTATAAAGGCTATGAAGTTAAAGTTTGGAGAAGATAATCAATGCTAAAGGGATCCAAAGGATAGGAGAATGAGTTAGGGGTAGAATAATTATCAAGGGCTTTCAGAAGGAGGCGGACTTAGATCATGACTTGGGGGATGAAAGCCATTGAAAGGGGACAATATTCTACAAATACATGAAATTACATGAATAAAGGGGTGAAATTGTAAAAGATAAATGTGACTGGAGTCATTAATAGAGAAACTTCATGTAGCCAAGCAATAGACAAATACAAAGGAAATGATAAATTCATTTCTGACTCTAGAAAGTCTTGAATGACAGGTTAAGGAATTTTGAATTTCTTCTCTAAGCCTTGCATTAAAAATCACTTAAAATTTTAAGCCAGGCAGTGATATGATTACAGTGTAGTTGTCAGGGTCATTTAACATCTGTTTGCCAACAGAGGAAAAAGAGAATCTTAATGTTCATTTTTAAGTAAAGCCTAACTACACCTCAATTCCTTTTGCACTAGTCATTTTAACTAGCATTTGTGTGTCTCTTCCTTTGAAGTATCTCCTACTCCTTAATAGTCTGATTTCTACCAGAGGTCTCTCCAACCCAAAAAGAGGAGGAAGCCTTGAGTTTTTCCTTCTCCTGGGTTTGAAGTAAAAACTCTTGTCTTGGCCAATTACCATGGCTATGATCCGTGAGGCTAAACTTGGAAGTGGAGATATCTTAAGTTGCCACAAATCCTAGGAGTACTAAAAGGAAAACATTCATCATAGCCTCAATGAGACTGAGTATAAACTGTAACCATATTAGATTATTTCCCTTTCAAAAACAGTCCAGGGTTCACCATGACTCAGAGGACAGAGGTCAAAATGTAGCACCCCATTGAAGGCCTCTGTAATGTGGCTCTGGCCTATCTTGTCAACCCCCACCATTCTCTTAGACCTAATTTCATTCCCAGTCACTGGAGTCAAACAGGCAAATAGGTGACACACCTCATGTCTTTATACTTTTTCCTTCCTGGATTGCCTTTCCAGAATTCCTGTATTCTATCTCTCTAGAAGGGAGAGAGCCTCAGGGCATCATCTCAATTTAACATGTAGCTTCTGAGTACCTACTATGTACCATGCACTAGGCATATAAAAATGAAAAAGATCCTACAGTATGAAAGCTGCCGGGCCAATCAGGGAGGTAAGACATGGAAATGTAAGGCTTTATCACAAAACAAAAGACCTGCAGCATTCTGTTTTTGCTTTATTGTGGTTTAATGTATACATTCCCAGTTGCATCTCTGAAAGATTACAAGCACCTAGAGGGCGGTACTGAGACATCCATCTTTGTACCAGATTACAGAGTTTTTAAGCCTGCATGGAATGTAGATACTTCTCCTCCACAGACACTAGGGGGCAATGGTGACTTATTCCAAGATCTTTCCTGGATGCAGGATGGGAATAAGTGCACTTGAGAATGACTGAAGCTATAGTCTGGGCATCAGACTGATAATTCAGGCCCTTTTGTCTGGGCTCTGAATGGCTGCCAAGTTTTTCATAAGGACTCCCTAAAGGATATTTGACAAGACTCCTGGGTGGAGAGTGGATCCAGTTCCAGTGTCCCTCCCCCCATCTCACCAAGCTCTAGCCAAATGTCCAGATTGTGCCAAAGATGACAGTGATCAAGTGTGCTTCCTCTTCCTTTCCCGAATAAATCTGCATCTGTTGGAAAACAGGTAAATCTGTATTTCAACCCACCTTCTTAACAGCTCCTATTTGTTGGAAGGCTGAGACATATTGAGATCCCCCTTTCTGTCTCCTCTTCCCTTTTCTTTTCACAAGGACTCGTGTTTGGCCCTTACCCATGCCCTGTGGAGACTTCTGACTTGATTCTTCTTTTTTTTTTTTTTTTCTAGATCATGTCTATGAAGTGGCCAGGTAAGATAGCTTCTCATCTTCTATCTTTTGGCCTGTTCCTTGTTCTCAAGTTTGTTGGTTATTGGCATAGAGGCAAGGGGGTTTGGTACAGACCAAACATTAAGCCCAGAGGCCTTCAAGGTCAGGGAACAACTTTCTTCCCTCTCAAAAGCACCTCCTGTGGTACTGTCCTGACCCAGTGAACATACAAAATAATCCAAGTCCACTAGCCTTCTGTTCCTAGAATCCTTGGGTGGCAGGTGCCTGATGGTCAGTTGTCAATAACTGGGGCAGAAATGCGGGAAACCAAGGTACCAGATTCAAGTTTCTTCTCATGGGTGGTGGGCTCTTGGACCACAGGTTTCGTGCCAGGAAGGCCAGTGGCTCTGGTGAAACAATGAGGGTGGCCCTCTTCGCAAGTGGCTGTTCCAATGAAGAACCAGCTTCCCAGACTCTGGGCAATGACTACTCTGATGAGCCTTGCCTGGGCCAGGAGTACCAGATCATCACCCAGATCAACAGTGACTATGCTTGTCTGCTGCATACAGATCCCCTGGACTATGAGCTTCTAGCCACCAAGGGCAAGATTGTCTGCTAAAAATGTCCTACTGGGCTGGTGTCTATTGATATTCAGCCCAGACATTCTACACGGCCCCTTTCCCTGCTGTTCCTTCCTGGTTAGTCCAACATGTCTTCTTTGCCAACAATGGGGTTGCTAAGAGTAACTGGTTTTGCCTAAGAAATTGCCATATGTACCTCAAGCAAGCCTGCTGCTGGGTCATGCCCTAGACCCTTCTAGTATTGCTACCTACAGCTTCCCTTGCTTTTCTCCAAACACAAGAAGAAAGTATCCATAGCACTAGGACTTGGTCACCATGTCTCCAGATGCCCCTCAACTTTGGCCTCTTACCACTGAACGACCAGAGGGAGGCTCAGCTCTGCCAGCTCAAAGGATGAGTTGGGTTCAGGGTCACTTCCCTTTCTCTAGTGCCAGAGAGCTTTGAATCAAGATTATCGTGGAACAGACCAGGGTTCAGTTCTGCTCCTGTACTGTGTGCCTAGTGTTCTGGTATTCTTTTGATGCTCAGTAAATATCTAAGCATAATAACATCATTGGTCATATTGGCCCTCTCTCAAGTACCTACCAAGAGTTATTAAAGTGAGACTAGTTGAGATGGTTGAGGCCCTGGGAGTATGGATAGAACCTTTGCTTTTTTGGTTTTTCTTCCCTCACACCCACGCTATCCTTACATCACTTCAGCAGTGAGCTCACTGAAACACAATAAATCTTTGGTAAAAGAGTACTCAATTGTCTTCTATTCTCCTCTTAATCATCCTGCCAGCTCCACCTGGGTGACTCTTCCCAGGTTAATTGGAAATCATAAAAAAAGGAGTCTTTATTCTGTCTCAGGGTCTGTGGGTGCAAAGATAAAGAGCTCACCTTCTTTCCAAAGCATGGATGCATCACCCTCAGGGATTTTTACTTTCTAGATTCCTGAAATCTTTGGGAAAGTTATACTTTTCATAGGTCATCTTTATCTCCTGACACCTTCTTACAATGTGGGGTGAAAGTCACAGCATGGAAGTCTTTCTTCTCAAGCAGGAATAGATACTAGGAGTGTGAGCGTGTGTGTGTGTGTGTGTGTGTGTGTGTGCGTTTATCTTTCTGAATATGTGCACATGCAATGTACTTTTAAAATCATTCTCCTCAGTGAAGACCTGTTCTGGGCAAGTTCAACTTTTCCTCAGGTAATTCATGTCAAATCAACTTCTTCACCCTCTATGGAAGCTGACATGCACCACTTTTCATTACAATGTAACTCCAAGGTCATTTCAGATTTAACCAACAGCTGCCTCCCATACACTGATTACAAAAGTCAGAATTATACACAAAAGTGAACAAGGAGCCCTTTGTTTTACAGTAATAAAAGTAATGAATCAAGGAGTAGTTCCATCCCCAGGGCCTGTATGCCTTTTGTTGTCGCTACATAAATTGTTCCAGAGTAGAAAAAAAAGAAAGCAAACATCTAAATTATTTTAATGATGCCAGTTAACATGGATATTACAAAAGATAAATGTCACACAAAAGATAAAATTACAGACCTAGGATCATATCTATATTACAGCAGGAAACTTCCAGAGATCATCTCTGTCCAAAACCTGATAATATTTTACATACAAAATAAGTCAGTAAGAAAGTCCTAAGTATAGACCTAGTCCATATATACAGTATAGACTAAACAAAAATGATGTGATAACATTGGACCTGTCTTAGGCAAGTAACTGGTTGGGAAAAAGACAAGATCTCCAGAAGAGAGGAAAAATATAAAGTTCCTCTAAGGTAGTTTCTCAGATTTTATTCCATGAAATACAAGATCCAGGAAATGGCCCACAGAAAAAAATTTCCATAATCAGATAGGTATGGGAAATGTTTTACTCTATCGCTCTCTCTTGGAGATTTACAAAGCAATATTTCAATACTAAAGTTTCTGAAAAATCCTGCAATGAAGTATCTATATACCTTTTTGCTACCAAGTGATTCCAAAACTTACTTGCTCTCTGAGTCTACTTTTTTGCCCTCCTCCTCTGACTCTTGACCCTGTTTCTCAGGGATAAAACCCTCCATGTTGGCAATTACCTCACACACCCTTTAGCATTGTGGTTACCAAAATTTAATTGCTTTTTCACAAAATTCCTGGGTAGCATTTGACCCAAAGGCCCAAAGCTAAGGGACTAGTGGAAAGCATTTTAATCAATAAGCACTTATTAAGTATTTTCTGTAACTAAAGTACTGTGCTGAGGTTGGAGTAGGGATGGAATGGGGAGAGAGCAATCACACAAAAAGTATTGTTCTCTAGGAGTTCACAATCTAGTGGGGGATTAAAAATTACCTCCCTTAGAAGTTCACTAACAGTTCAAAAGGTACCATTGGGCAGTAAGAGATAAATGGGTACATACAAGCAACCAGGCAAGGAGTGTGTTGAAGAACAAAGCAGGAAAGAATATAAGTTAACTTTCAAAAGTCTTTGGAGGTAAGGACTTTGGCTGGACCAGGAAGTATGGGAAAGAATTGGAAGAGAAGAGAGAAATAAAGAAGGTGTTCCCAGTAGGAGAAAGACCATAAGGAAAAGGAGAGAGATAAGTAAGGTCAAAGCGTGTTTAGAAGTCAAGATTAAGTGTCAAGAAACTGGGTGCCTAAGTCCTGATGTCCTTGCTAGGTGGCTCAGGAAGGGGAATGTGAAGGAAGAAAGTATGAATCAAAGAACACTTACATCCCTTGAACATGCCCAAATGCCTTTTCAAGACTATTGTGTCCCCCTAGGGCTCCCACCGTGTGTAGCAGAGCTGCTTCATTTTTCTCCCACACCTTCACATATAATGGTTTATTTCCCTCAAAGTCACCGAAAATAACTTCTGAGAACTTAGTTGGTATTTGCTGAGTGTTCTTGTATCCAACTGTCTCTCTTCTGTTGTATCTCAAGTGTCCCAGCCTGGAGTTGCTAGGCATATGCCACACTTGGGGTATTTGACAAACTGACACTACTACATGGAGTGTCCAACTCAGCTTGTCAAATACACGGAGCATGGCACTGCAGGAGGTTGGGCCAGGGTCTTCGGTGGAGAGACAAGATCTTCCTGGAAGATGTGACCTTGGAGGGAAAGAGAGAGAAAGGAGTCACACCCTGAGCACCAGGGAAACTGCAGAGGCTGTAGGGACTAGGTGAATCACCAGAACAAGGAAGTGAATGAAATAGGCAATAAGGCTTTTAACCAGAAGAAGGATCTTTATGGTATATGTGGAAGGCCCAGTTGATACTGCAGGTGAAGTCCCAGTGCCCAGTTGGGAGGTTCTCAGGCCTGAGTCCTACAGCTATGGCATTTCTAGGGGTCCTGAGCTACAGTGAGGTTCTCTGTGCAGGACAGGACCAGGTCCCAGAGTTAATGTCCATGTCCCACCTTCCTATGGTTCTCACAGTGTTCTCACAGTTTGCACAGTGTTCTATGCTACGTGTGCTACATGTGCTACTCAGTGCGTTATGTTCTCACAGTGTTATGGCTATGAACAAAGGCTTTTAGGCTAAGTGTGGGCATGAATTCTGGCTTTTCCATTAGGTAGTTGAGAAATCTTGGGTAAATCTTTTCATCTCTCTGAACTCTAGTTTTCCACATCCACAAAATGGGTATAAGTATTGTTGGCAGTGGACTTGGCAGTCAGGTACTGGGATCATTCAATACAGTCATCAGAAAAATAAAGAAGCTACCAGGAGCATGATCATGCATGCCTGGAACTTCTGAGAGAATTCCCTTAGCAATGCCCAAATCCTATTGCTAAAAGTTCTGGGTTGTCTGTGTCAAATTCTTCCCCTTCCCAGGTGTGGTAGTTGATCTATGAGAAAATAACTCGCTTATATTAAATACTGGCATGAAAATTGCAAACATTCCAAGGAATATAAAACTGCCCAATGAGATGAGAGGGTCTTATCCCAGATAAGACAAGGCAGAGGGACTTCTTTGTCAATAAAACAGCAGAGTGCATTTTTGTTTAAAAAAATAAACCTTAACTCTTTCAGCTGAATATATGTTGGTAAGGGAGTGATGTGTGTGCATGCATGCTATGTTGCTTTAGTTGAGTCTGACTCTTTGCAATCCTGTGGACTGTAACCTACCAGGCTCCTCTGTCCTCTTGTCTCCAGGCAAGAATACTGGAGTGGGTTGCCATGCCCTCCTCCAGAGGATCATCCCACCCCATGGATTGAACCCGCATTTCATGTCTCCTGCATTGGCAGGCAGGTTCTTTACCACTAGCCCCAGCAGGAAGACTCAAAAGGGTGACATGCTCCTCCAATTTGATATCTGAGAGTGACTTCAAACTTAAAGCTCTAAACAGTATTTTCCACTCTCTACCTCTCTACCTATCCAATCATTTCCCTCTCTACCTACCCAATCCATTCCAAGTGACCCAGAAGTGTGGCTTTTTCAGCCAAAGCAACAGTCATGATCACCAGATATGCCATAGTGGAAAGAATCAGACAAACTTTGATTCTAATGCTGCTGTGGGCACCAATTAGCCAACCATGGCTTTGGGAAAGTTTTCCCTTAGGTTTCAGTTGTCCTTTGAGCTTCAGTTGTCTCCCCTGGAAATGGTAACAAGAAAACTTACCTGGCAAAATTGTTGTAAAAGTGTCTGGCGACCTTTCCAGAGCCTTTCATATAGGAGCTCATGGACACCTTAGCTCAGTCCCTGGAGAAGCCAGCAAAGGAAGCTTATTAACAGAGTTTGAGTTCAGGGTGGCCCGAGAGAGAGAGAACTGTACTGATGCATTTCTTCTATTATCATCCTTATTGACTACCAGCTTCTGTGAGAAGACCTGGATAAACTGGAGGTGCCCACAGCCTTCTGAACACCCTTTCTGACTTCATCCAAAAGGAAGACAGATATGAAGAGATATAAAGATTCTTTTTAGTACATAAAATTTAGGAGCCTTATAGACCATTTTGTCCCAGTATTAATGGAAAGGGTCAGTAGTTGAGCTAAAACTATGTTGGTTTTATTTCCACTTTTGATGTTCTAGCCCATGTCTCTCCCATAGAGTATAATGAAAGCAAGTTTAGCTGAGAAAGGCTGGCCAACCCCATAGGAAGAAGAGGTGGATATCTACATGGGGTGGTATTGAGGGACACTGAAAGCTTTTCTGTTGGTCTGTTACACTACATAAAATATCATCTGTTCTCTGCCTACCCTGGGAGGTCTAACACACCAAATAGTTAAGACTTGCCCTGCAACTGACCCAGTTGGGCCTCCTCATACTGGGAGCAGTATGGATTTTTTTTTTCAGGCATAGTTAAACCCGCTGCTCAACCTCACCCAGAGATATTTATTCAGCATCACTTTCACATCCCTTCTCAACAGAGGGCTGACAACCTTCAAAATAAGAAATATGAAAACTAAAAGTCTCTGGACACAATTCATCTAATCCTCCCCCTCCTCTTTTTTGCAGAAGAGGTCAAAAATATGTGTCCTGGAATAGAGAAAGGACTTGTTCAAAGATACATAATGGGTAAACAGCAAAACCAGAACTGCTATTCAAATATCCTGACTCCTGGTTCCAGAGAACTTTCCACTTCCATTTGGCTGTCTTCTAAACTGTCTGTTATTACCATTATAGGATTCAGGACAGAAGGGGACCAATGGGACCCTTTTTCTCCCCCACCCTTGATCCAGGGTTCATGAGAAGTGTCCAAAGAGAATGAGATGAGTAGATCCAAGCCACCTTTAGTAGCCATGGACACTGCCCCAGTTTGGGAACCCAAACAGAGAGGGCAAGTGGATACTATACCTGTTTCTGAACTGGTGCCTTCATCTTGTAGGAGCCATAGGTTCCCTGGTGATGAGCCATCCTGCAGAAGTCAGAGGGAACTGGGCTTTATGCTTTGAGCAGGGAGGTCCTATGTTTTGAAGGGCCTTTGGTGTCTTCAAGAGGAAACAGAAATGAGGAAGATAAGGCTGAGGTTAGCCAACGGAAATCTGAGTGCAAAATGACAAAACAGTGCCGTTGTGAAAGGGTCTACTGCAGCAACAGTCCCCACTGCCATGTTCTTGCCTACCGCCACTGAACTCCACCAGGTACTAATTCCCCAAGCTTCAGAAAGTCAGAGTAGAGAGCTCTGGCTGCCTTAGGTTCTGCCTATGGCCAGAGAGGTTTTCTCAGAATTATTGAAGGAGTCCTGAAATGTAAAAGCTAAGACATTATCAAATGAAAATGTCCATTGTCAAAATTGAGAAACTGATCCTCTGAAGGATAAAAGGAAATGCCTGATATAAAAAAGCAAATTAGTGGCATACATAGAATTTGAATCTATTTCTGTCAATTCCGAATTCATACATTCTCTCACTCTGTTGGAATGTTTCCCGTTCCTAAAACATTCATTTTAACTCCATTGGCACAAAACATAATTTACAAGGGTAAATTTACAGGCACAAAATGAAGGGCTCCTTTAGGAAAAATCAAGATGGTGACAGCAGAACATTAAGCTAGGTTTGGGGTCTTTTTAAGCATGAGGCCCTGTGAAACTTTACAGATCACATACATTTGAAGCTGGCCTTGCTAGCACAGTTCTGCCCACAGCTTGCATTCTGGCATCTAGGGAACTTAAGATAGAATGAAAAAAGAAAATTCACACCCACAAAGCATTTATTATATGTTTTGCATAATGCTTTTATTATGTATTTTACATGTGTTATTTAATCAACAACCATCTGGTATAGTATTATCATTATTCCTATTTATAGGTGAGGAAACTGAGACACATAGAAGTAAAGTGGCTTGCCTAAAGAAACAAAACTGGGAAATAATTGAGAAGGCAGAATTTGCACTCAGGTCTTTCTGATTCCAAATATTAGGCTTTTTCTACTCTCTCATGTTGATTACAAAGAAAGCAATTGACCTTGAGAAGGAAAGGATAATATCAGACCCTTAAATTCAACTGTGACCTTCAGGATTCATGAGGAACATGACAGTTACGAGAAGAAAGTAAACGATTTCCTAGATCCTCTTGTTTGCAATCCTTGGGCAGTCCCCATTCACAGCCAGGAAGACTGAATTCCCATTATGCAGGACACTACATCATGAAACCTGATGACATGGCAGATGGCATGTCATAGAGGCAATTCCTGCTGTATTTTCAGGCTATATTTGCATGATCACTCTCAATGATTGCAGTGCCCAAGTTTCAGTCCTTAGTCTACAGAACAGAAATAGGACTCTTTGCAGTACTCAAGGCTCAGTGAATAATCTATCCAAGCCACATACAGTAGTATAAATTCAGGTTCAAGAGAGAGAAAAAAAAAAAAAAACACATCCTGGGAGCCAGGAGTTTTGTGTCCTACTCCCAGATCTGCCAGCTCTGTTCCCTCCCTTAGTTTCCTATTTAACCAACAGAAATTGAACTAGATGATCTTGGTGGCCTCTCCAACTCAAACATTCCCTGGTTCCTTTATAACCCCTTCGATCACTGCCCCTCTCTCACTATGGTCTTCTCTGCATATGCAGGGCCTAGAGGCTCTAGGGGATAGCTTGAATAGGGATTCACTCACATTCACACTGCTCTGTAGAAAACTTTTTTCTACTGGAATAATTTATTGGCTTAGTCCTTGAGACTAGTTTCCCCAGATCTATCTTCTAGAAAGATTCAGTTCCTTTTTTGTTGTTGTTGTTGTTTCTTACTAAAACTTGGGGTGGAGTCAGGGTTGTCCCTTGAGCACCATCCTAGGGAGGGACCCTTCTTCTCTACTTATATCCTAGAGATTGAGTAATTTCAGCTACCCACTCTTTTTCTTTTCTTTTCTTTTTTTTCTCATTTATCAGTTAAGGTACTCTCCTAGATTTTTAACAGGGACCCTCTGGAAACAACATCTTCAATTAAAGTAGCAATTGTTGTTATTGAGTTGCTAACTCATGTTTGACTCTTTCTGTCCCATGGACTGCAGCATGACAGGCTTTCTGGTCCTTCACTATCTCTTGTAGTTTGCTCAGATTCATGTCCATTGAGTCGGTGATGCTATCTAACCATCTCATTCTCTACTGCCCCCTTCTTCTTATGCCTTCATTCTTTCCCATCAGAGTCTTTTCCAGTAAGTCAACTCTTCACATCAGGTGGTCAAAGTATTAGAGCTTCAGTTTCAGCATCAGCCTTTCCAATGAATATTCAGGGTTGATTTTCTTTATGATTAACTGGTTTGATCTCCTTGCTGCCCAAGGGACTCTAGAGAGTCTTCTCCAGCACCACAATTTGAAAGCATCAGTTCTTCAGCACTCAACATTATTTATGGTCCAACTCTCACTTCCATACATGACTATTGGGAAAACCATAGCTTTGACTATACAGACCTTTGTTGGCAAAGAGTTGTCTCTGCTTTTTAATGCTGTCTAGGTTGAAGAAGACTCTTGAGAGTCCCTTGGACTGCAAGGAGATCCAACCAGTCCATCCTGAAGGAGATCAGTCCTGGGTGTTCATTGGAAGGACTGATGCTGAAGCTGAAACTCCAATACTTTGGCCACCTCATGCAAAGAGTTGACTCATTGGAAAAGACCCTGATGCTGGGAGGGATTAGGGGCAGGAGGAGAAGGGGATGACAGAGGATGAGATGGCTGGATGGCATCACCAACTCGATGGGCATGAGTTTGAGTAAGCTCCGGGAGTTGTTGATGGACAGGGAGGCCTGGCATGCTGCGATTCATGGGGTCACAAGGAGTCGGACATGACTGAGTGACTGAACTGAACTGAACTGAACTGAGGTTTATCATAGCTTTCTTTCCAAGGAGCAAATGTCTTTTAATTTCCTGGTTGTAGTCACCATCCACAGTAATTTTGGAGGCTAAGAAAATAAAATCTGTCACTACTTCCACATTTATCCCTTATATTTGCCATGAAGTAATAGGACTGGATGCGCTATTTTTATTTTTTTTTTTGAATGTTGAGTTTTAAGCCAACTTTTTCACTCTCCTCTTTCACCCTCATCAAGAGGCTCTTTGGCTCCTCTTCACTTTCTGCCATTAGAGTGATATCATCTACATGTCTGAGGTTGTTGATATTTCTCCCAGCAATCTTGATTCCAGTTTTGATTCATCCAGCCTGGAATTTCATATGATGTACTCTGCATGATGGCAAATTTGAGCTTCATAGTAGGTCCATGAAAAAAGAGTGTTCAGAGTCAGGAAGATCTACAACTCATGCCTACTGTGCAAAAGGTCTGAATTACAGCAAATAACATGGGGCTCCTCAGAGCCTCTTTTTACCTCACAAACACAAAGCATGCTGGGAAGGGCCAAATTTGCAGCAGTACACAAAAGGGACTTTTCCTTTAGGTCTGTTGTCCAACCAAAAGACAGAATTCTTTCATTCTGGATGTTCTTTGGCTTGACTGTACTTATGAGCCAAGATATGGGGAAAGAGAGGTGGATAAGGGGAGCAGGCAGAAGGTGCTGTAGTCTCACACTGGAGGCACATTCATTTATTCACTCAGTGCTGGAATGAAAAAGTAAAAAACACTGAGTTTTGAGTCAGAATTCCTATGTCTTAGATGCTGTGTTATAGCCCCTGGGTTATAGATCTAGCTCTGAAACTCATTAATTATATGTCCTTGAAAAATAATGCACAGCTTGTTTTAGCACCAGCCACCACATCATATTAAGGAATTCTCAAGCTAGAGAGGAGAGGGTTGTAGGCATGCATCCAAGGAAATAAATATTTCTACTTGTGAGACAAGCGATTTGATGAAGGTACACAGTGCTATCAGAAAAGTGAGTGAGAAAGCCATGATTCTTCCAGAGCAGGGAGTGAGAAGGTGGTGGTGATTAGAAAGTTTCTTAGAAAGGAAGGATTTTACCTATATTTTTAAAGATGGATAGAGAAAATGATGATGATTACTGTCCTTGGAAAGCCTTCTGTGACCACCCATCTCTTGACAAAATTAATTGTTCCTGGCTTTGCCTGCCTCTTTGCCAGACCAAGAACTGCTAAATAGAGACTATGTCTGATCCCCTCCTTTCTTCACAGGACCAAGAACGAAATAGTTGCTCTATAACTGTGAGTTGAATAAGTGAATGCATCAGTGCATAAGCAAATGAAGGATCCCAAGACCCCCACATTCCTTAGCCTACATCACCCCCATAAAAGAAATGAGAAGCCCCTCTCAACACTGAGTTCAACTCCCTGCTCATTTACCCCCACCCACTATAGGAAGCCTGTCAAGAAAAGGCCCCAGGGACAGTTGCAATGCTGAGGCCACTTCTTGTGCAAGAAGCCAGTGTCCACACACTCCACCTCAACCTTGGTGATTATTGTGTATATGATTGCACTGGGGCTTCCTCCGAAAGGAAACCCAAAGGCTGATGCAATGCATAGGACACCCTCAGGCCAAGATTGAAGAACTTCATGTACTCATAAGCTTGAGGGCAGAGGGTTCACTGTGAGGTTCCCCAAAACCCAGTGAGAGTGACAAGAAACATGGTAGCAATTAATACCAACTATAGCTCAAGTTTATTCAACATGCGTGTGTTAAGTACTTATCAGCTGCAAAGCTCTATAGTTGGTACCAAGGGCAATACACACACACACACCAGAGCAGTAGTATACATATAATAGAAATATAACATAAGCCACACATTTCTTTCTTTTTTTTTAAATAACCACATTAGAAATTTGAAAAAAAGATTAAGCAATTTTGATAGTATATTTTATTTAACCCAGTGCATCCAAGATGTTTTCTTAACCAGTAAGCAATGAAAACATGTTTTAATGAGGTATTCTACACTCTAAAATGTTGTGTGCATTTTAAACTTACAGTTCATGGCAATATTCAATCACCACATGTAGTTAGTAGCTATCACATTTGGACAGCAAAAGTACAAGATGTAGTCCCTGCTCTCAAGGAATTTACAGCCTATCCTAGGATCCAGATTCATACCAAGAACAAGTATTATAGTGGAGTGAATATAAGGAAAAGAGCACTGCACCTGAAGTCAGGAGGTGTAGACTACAGTCTTCTCTGCCACTGATTCTTTATGTGATCTTGAGTAAAACCCTCTCTCTCTATGAGCCTTATCTAATATGAGGCTGGACTATATTCTTTCACTCAACAACTATGCTTTTTTTTTAATATCAAGCATGATGCGAGGCACTCAGAATACAGAGAACAAGACACATAACACACCTCCCTTCTTGGCATTGTCAGTGTGGTGAAAAATAGTTGTTGAACAAATAGTTACAGGTAAATATGACAAGAAATGGGGAATCTCAGAAAGTTAGGACACATGGAACCTAATGCACAAGGCTTGGATAGGTCAAGAAAATCTCTCAGAAGAAGTAACTTTTGAAGTGAGACTGAAGAATAAGAAGGAATGAGCCAAGCAAATAATTGTGAAAAGCTATTCTAGACAGAAGAAACAGCTTATGTAAAATCTCTAAGGTGGGAAAATATGTGGCATATTCCAAGAAGATAAGGAGGTTGATGTGGTCAAGAATAGAGTAAGGGAAGGAAATACTAGCTCAGAGCAGTGTAAGAGAAGCAAAGAGGAGATCAAACTGAAGAAGCCCTTATATACTGTTGAGAGTTTGAAACTTATCTAATGAAGCATGAGAAACCAGAGAAGGTACAGGTGGTGCAGTACTCTTTCATTTTCAAGACAAGGAACTCTGGAGTCAAGGGTGTGGAAAGAAAAATTAATTCCAACTGCTTGGACTAGAGACTTCACAGAAGAGGCAGCATTTTAAAAGAGCCTTGATGTACAGAACAGACTTTTGGACTCTGTGGGAAAAGGCGAGGGTGGGATGTTTCAAGAGAACAACATCGAAACATGTATATTATCAAGGGTGAAACAGATCACCAGCCCAGGTTGGATGCATGAGACAAGTGCTTGGGGCTGGTGCACTGGGAAAACCCAGAGGGATCAGGTGGTGAGGGAGGTGGGAGGGGGGATCGGGATGGGGAATACATGTAAATCCATGGCTGATTCATGTCAATGTATGACAAAAACCACTACAATATTGTAAAGTAATTAGCCTCCAACTAATAAAAATAAATGGAAAAAAGAAAAAATATTCTGAACAGTAAAAATAAAATAAAAATAAAAGAGCCTTGAAAGATAACTAAGATCAATAGTCAGAGA
Source organism: Cervus canadensis (assembly GCF_019320065.1). Classification (NCBI taxonomy): domain Eukaryota; kingdom Metazoa; phylum Chordata; class Mammalia; order Artiodactyla; family Cervidae; genus Cervus; species Cervus canadensis. The sequence goes on from NC_057419.1 coordinate 57,792,675, forward strand.
AGGACATTCCAGGCAGAAAGAAGAACACAAGCAAAATTGCAGAGGTAAAAAAGAACATGGTGAGCTTGTATGAACGGAGGGACCACTGATATAACAGGGTAAATATAGCCCAAGAATATCCTTGAATATCTATAGATGTACTAGAATAAGAGCAGCCGCAAAGCCTGTCCAACTGTCAAACATGTTCTGGGAGAAACAAGGCAAAGGCCTTGTACTTACCAAGAAAATTCACTAAGTGCCAGGCACTGTCTAAAGCCCTTTGTATGTATTAGTTTATGCAATATCCTAACAACCTTATGAGGAAGACACTAAAATTAACTTCATATGACATATGAAGAGCTGAAGTTCAAGGTCATGTCACTTGCCCAAAGGCTATGTGACAATTTATGAAGGGTGAGATTTTTAAAGAAATCTACAAAAATATTTAATATGGCTCTGGTTGACAAACAGCAAACTCAAGTCAGTTATCATCTCAGTCTACAAGGTAGTCTTATCCAGAAAAATCTCAATTAATTTCCAATTTATGACTATTAAAGGGTCTGAGCTGACCTTTGCTTAGCTTCTTGGAAAGGAAAAACTAAATGTATGAATGGGAATTCCCTGGTGGTTTGGTGGTTAGGACTCCATGCTTTCACTGACTAGGGCACAGGTTCAATGCCTGAAAAGGAAACTAAGACTCCACAAGTCAAGCAGTGCAGCCAAAAAAATAAATAATATAAGAGTTCTAGAGAGTTGTTTAAGACTTAGAAAAGCAAGTTGGTTGTACTCTTCACTTCTTCTTCTTAAAATTAATTAATTAATTTAATTGGTGGATAATTACTTTACATTATTGTGATGATACCTTACCACCAATCAGAGTTCTTCAGAAGCTTCCATTTATGACAAAACTATCTGAAGAAACTAGCCAAATACCCCTATTTCCTACAATGGTTCACCTAAAGGTAAAATCCCATAGGCAACAGTTGTGGACAGTGAAGGAAGGAAGGAGAAAAAACTTGTCATAGCCCATTGCATATATTTGGAAGGAATAAAATTGCATTTCTTTAAAATATATATTCCCTAAATTCAGACTGGGATGGGTGCCCCTGGTATCACTGACTTGGCATGCAAACCATGTTCATCCCATTTTCATCTTCCTAGTGTTTCCTCTGACTAAACAAAGGGCAAGAATGGTGCATTTGTGGGGGGAAAAAAAGAATTTAGGCCAAACCTTTGTGCTTACACCACAGCTAATAATCACCATGAACCCTTTTCCTTATTGTTCCTGTCCTATATTGGCATGTTAGTTTCCACAGGCTCATCTAAGGAGAGTCAGCAATTAGTATGGCAATAGGTAGTTCAGAATCTACAAATTTTCTAACCCCTACAAAGGTGCTATAATGTAGATGGTCAAATGTCTCTTGCTGATAGTGTTACAGTTAGATTAAGTGACAAATAACAAAGATGCTAAAAGTGGGCACTCGATTGGTGGCAGGCATTGCAGATTGTCACCCAAAGCTTTGTACTATAGTGACAAGAGCATTGAGTTTGAAGTTCAAAGACCTGGATTTGAACTTCAGTTTGCCACTTTACAGCTGTGGGTAAATTACTAATGTTTCTGACTATGCATTTCCCCATCTCAAAATGGAACTAATAAATAGGTACTTCATGGGACTCAGTAGAATGACATAGCTGAGAATTACTTCAAGGCCAGACATTACAAGGTAAGAAGAAAAAGAAACTAAATATTCGTGGAAGAAAAGGCACTGCTCCTCTATTCTCAGTTCTAGGCAGAATGAGATGTGGGAAATGGAAGGAAAAAAGTATTGTTGAGTGCTTATTATATACTTCATACTCTCACATCTATTTTATCATTCCTGTCAACAAACTTGTAGAATTAGAATCATTCCCTGTTCACAAAATGAGGACACAGAAGCTCAAAAAAAAATTAAGCAATTTTCCTTAGAGTCACATATTTAGTAAGTGACAGAGCTGAGGTTTAGAGTCTTATTAGATGTGCACCTAAGAAAACATGAGAAGGGCTACTCAAAGCTCACCATCTCCTTTGGTCTCTTAAAACCATGCAGTCCAGCCACTCTACCTAACCTTTAAGAAAAGAGGGTTCTCTCACTAGATTACAAGTTCCCTGAGGTCAAGAACCGTCTCTGTAATACCCAGTTTTCTATAAAGTTGCTGACTTATTTTTCCTGTGGTTGAGAGTTCTTTGTATATTAGATAGATTTCTCCCTTTGTATGTAATAAGAATTGCAGATGCTTTCAATAGTTTACCATTTGTCTTTTGACCTTGCTTCTAACATTTTATATTTTTGTTCATTGTATGTGTCTTCTACCAAACTCTAGGAGGGCAGTGATTTTAACTTATTCACAGCTATAGCTCTAGTGTCTTGGTTATAGTAAATGCTCAATAAATATTTGTTAATGGAAAATAATTATTTCTGTTGCACAAGCCTGAAAATGAGGTGACATGTAAATACTGAATGTCTTGACCATCCCTTGACCCTAATGACCTGGGATTTTAATCAAGATTAAAGAGTCGTTGAAGAAAGCCCTGGACACAGTGGCAAGAGAGTTGAGTTCCAGGCTCAACCATGCTACGGCTTCTAGTATGAACTTGGGGAATTCCCTTCTTTACTCTTGTTTATAAATTTGGTAGACTAGATAATCTTCAGGGTTTCCCTGGTGGCTCAGTCAGTAAAGAATCTGCCTGCAGTGCTGGAGACCTGGGTTTGATCCCTGGGTTGGGAAGATCCCCTGGAGGAGGGCATGGCCACCCAATTCAGTATTCTTGCTTGGAGAATTCCCATGAACAAAGGAGCCTGGCAGGCTACAGTCCACAGGGTCGCAAAAAGTCTGGCGTGACTGAGCAACTAAGCACATATGGTCTTCAAGAACCCTCTTTTCTCATTTGTGAGTTTGTCAAATGGTCTGAGTGATAGAGATATCAAAGATAATACAATTGACCAGGGCACTACACTCCCAGAATTCTTGCTCTAGTGAGAGAAAAAGGCACTCACCAAACAACCTCACAGTAAAAAATCAAGATTTATGTAGGATAAATATAGAGCCTTATAAGAGAAAATAATAGTAAATCTCATTCTGCATGAGTTTAGGTAAGTCTTCCTTCCAAACTGTCTAAAACTGAGATCTCGAGGATGACCCAGACTAAGTAAAGTTCTCTGGGTTTTGTTTATTTAATATACATGTGTGTATGTGTTCAGCTGCTCAGTCATATCTGACTCTTTGCAACCCTGTGGACTGTAGCCTGCCAGACTCCTCTGTCCATGAGATTCTCCAGGCAAGAATACTGGAGTGGATTGCCATTTCCTCCACTAGGGGATTTTCCTGACCCAGGGATCAAACTGGAATCTCTTGTGTCTCCTGCATTGGCAGGATTCTTTTACCACTGAGCCCCCTGGGAAGTCCTTATTTAATATACACATATACATTAAAATGAATTATCTCATGTATATATTCTTTACTATATATATTATATATATATTACATAATTTACAATTTTATTATAAACAATATTTATATTAAACACAAACCTATACACATAAATCCTAACCTAACATGTGAAATAAGTTTTCTAAACTGTAAAATGATACTAAGAATGTGAGGGATGACATTTTTCATGTGGCTGGAGATTTCTCTGGACCTGTTTTGGAACTTTACTCTAGGACCCTTTGAGGCTCAACCTGAGCCTCCATGAGACTTGTAGGGGGATCTGCTGTTACTTTTAGTAGTGTAAAGCAAATGCCATCTGTCTGACAGGCAAAGACCTATTCAGAAGCCTGAGAGTCTCTAACTACTAATTAGGCCCTCTTCTCTGACCCACTAATGCTTTCAGATATCTTGGAAAGCTGCCTGGTTTGTCTCAATGCTTGGTAAAGGAGGTGGGATGAGGGGTGCTCTGTGGGTCCCTCTGGATAGTTTGACTCTATCCAAGACATCTCAGCTCTTGTACATTGTGGCATGGATTCCCAGCATCCACAGGTTTTCTCATGTTTTCATTATCTATCAAATATAAATAGGGAGAAGAAAGGGGGAGCAGCATCTGGAGACTCCAGCGCTGTGTTGATAGGACTAGGGAAACAGAAGAAGTGGGGGAGGGGAGCTAACAGTTGGGTAATGGCTATTATGTCTGAGGCACTGTGCTGGATATTTTATGCGCATCCTCTCATGTAAACTTCACAATCATTCTAGGAGGTAGGAATTGTTCTTCCTTTCCCATAAATGAGAAAAATGAAGTTCAGAGTGCTCAAAATGATTCATGTCAAGTCTCAGTTAGCAGCTGAGTACTTGAAGATCAAACCAATTCTCTTACTTTCTTCTATACCAAATGCCTCTTGGAAGAGTCATTTTAGTAACTTCTGTAACTTCCACTGCCTCCCGGTTGGATAGTAACAATTTTTATTGCAAAGTATAGGGAGAATTATTTATAAATTTGGGGAGGGGACTGGAAATATATAGTTTCTCTCACTTCTTTTGCCATGAGCCATGCTCCACTGGCAGGAAGTTGATCCTCTCATCTCATCTGAACCATGCCTGTTGTGGTTTAAGTCAACTTCCTCTCCCCTTATCCTACTTCTCCTCCAAATATTTGTCCCTGTGTTGCAAGTCTCCAACTTCTTATGCCCTTTTGAACCTCCCACTTTGACTCTTAAGCCAAACAAAGTGGTTTCTGAACTCAGATTAAGGCCACTCTCACTTTACCTGCTTCCATTACTCCACTGACTTTGCTTACACAAAGCTTACCAACCCAATGGCCTCTTCTCAGATGCCATTCTATTTGGTGTTTCATATGCTGATCACAGTCAACTTTTAAAAAATGCTCACCTCATCATTATTCACTTTACATAAAGTTTTTTTTAAGTAGTTTAAAAAAATTGTCTCATTGTTTACCTTCCTAATTCACTATAACTTAGCTTTTTCTTTTCCATCCCCATTTCTGCACTGACCCTGTTATCTGGTGTCACCAAATTACCACAAATGCTTTCTCAACAAAGCCAAAAGCCTCTCTACTAGCTCCCATTCCCTTCAATGTCTTTGCAATTGATGATGCTGTCAGCCATTCCTTTCTTCTCAAATTCCTGTGGTTTATAAGTTAACCTCCCTCTTCAAAATGAATTCTGTCATCAAAGTCACACAAGCATGGTTCAGATGAGATATAAAGATCAACTTTCTGCCAGAAGATCATAGCTTATGGCAGGTACTGTCCTCTTCATTTGTTTCCCTGCTGCCTAACCCAGCACCCAATCCAGAGTAGTATCCAATGAGAATAGTTGAATTGGCATGCCTACCTTTCTCTGACTTGTTTATCTTCCTGACCACTCTTTTTGGTTTTCTTTATGAATTCCTTTATTTTCCTGCTCCTTATTACATGTTAAGTGTTTCCTTGAGTGCTGTATCTTTCTCTGTGTGTATGTGCCTGTGTCTACAGCTTGCCCACTCTAAATCTCCCCCACTTCTACATTAGTAGATTCAATTGAATATTGAGCATATCCCCCTGAATGCCAAAGTCCTCATATCCCTGACCCTATACCTCAAACCTTTTCATAATCCTGAAGGGAATCCATATCCCTATGAAAGGGAATCCAAGATAGAGAGATCAGTCTTCTTTGACTATAATTATAAATTTTTATTAATACTCATTGAGCACTTCTTTTTATCATGACATTTCATGCCCCTGCCTTTCTCTCATTATAGCCTGGAGTTCCCTCAAGGATAAGGGTCTCTTGGATAATTTCTGTATCCTCAGTTTGAGGCACAAAGTAAGTTACTATTTAGGAAATGATACCTGGTAATGAGGTCAGCTCCCATAGTGCCTGTTTAAGGGGGAGGATAATCTTGTTCTTAATGATTAAGATGAAAACAAAAATATACATATGAATATGATGCTTATTTTCAGTCAATGATGTGTTTCTCCTTAAAGTTTGGAATTTATTGTCAGGATGGTCTTTTATTCCAGTGCTTAAAAAGGATCAGTGGCTTTCCATTGCCTGAAGCTAAAAGTTGAAAATTACTCAACCAGTTAGCCAGGACCCTTCACAACTTGTCCACAACCTATGTCTTCATCCTTATCCACCTATCCTGTAGTCTAACTACAACATCACATCCCCTATACTCTAGCAGTACATCTCTGACCTTTCTACATGCCTCTCTATAGACCTGAAAAGTTTCCTGGCCCCCTCACATATATCCTGGAAGGTAGCCTTGTGTTTATTCTTCAGGCTTATCTCAATTATTATCTTTAGGAAACCACTCTTGGCTCCATAGACGAAGTCTCCTATACTACATATTGTTGTTCAGTCACTAAGTCATGTCTGACTCTTTGCAACCCCATGAACTGCATTACATCAGGGTCTCCTGTCCCTCATTATCTCCCAGAGTTTGCCTGCTGCCTCTTCTCCTTTTGCCTTCAAACTTTCCCAGCATCAGAATTTTTTTCCAATGAGTCAGCTCTTTGCATCTTGTGGCCGTGGTATTGGAGCTTCAACCTCAGCATCAGTCCTTCCAAAGAATATTCAAGGTTGTGTTCCTTTAGGATTGACTGGTTTGATCTTGCAGTTATTGCCTGATCACATTACATTTAAGTTATCTGTTAACATACCTAAGATTAAATCACGCAGGGACCTTGATTTATTTGCTTCGGGATTCCCAGAACCTTAGGGTAAGTCTGCATGAAGCAGACTTTCTGTAAATTTTTGCTAAATCTGATTAAAATAACTATTGAAAGATCCTTTCCACACATGTTCAGTTTCCAACTCCAATCCTACCCCAGTCAAAAATCTCTTCAAATAGCAGGGTTATCTCTTTTCTTAGGCTCCACATCTAACACACTGTAGGCTGTTAATGAAAGACCTAGAATCAGATTCTGGCTGAAGGTGAAGATAAGATTATACAGCAATTAGGTTTTCTTGCAAATCTCTACTTTCTTCCTATGGACATACTGATAGAAAATTTGAAAAGAATTGAACAAAGTTTCAATCAGGGTTACATTTCTGTCACCTTAAGTAAGGAAGAGAAGGAAATTAAAATCCAAGAGAAAGGGAAACCCCAGTAGAGAGGAGAAGGAAGATATCTATCATATAAAGACAAAGGAGAAAATCTATAAATAAACTTCTCTCTCCTGGCCACTTAACAGAAAAGTAACTAGGTTCAATTAATTCAATGATTACTTTTCTGAGATTTCACAGAACTCCTGATTCTTATTTACAGGGTAAGAGAGAGATTACAGAATGCAGACATAGAGTGGTATAGGACAAGAGCCAAGGTAGAACAAGGTTATGACCTAAACCTAGATCCTGGCTCTGTCATTGACCCATTTGGGCAAGATTCTTAGCCTGTCTGGGCTCCATTTTCCTTATCTGCAAAACAATTATCTTTCCTTATTTGCAAAACAAATAAATTGGTTTCTTGACATTATAGAATGAGGTAAAAATGCTTTCCAAGGATAAGGTCTTTCTTCTTATTAGGTTACACTCCACAGGCCTACAAGCCTCTGTGCATGCACAGCTTCAAGACCAAATAAAGAGCCCAAAGTCAACGACAGAGACATCAATGGTTTAATAGATGAAAGATCTTACATGTCTGAAGTAAGGTGCTGGAGCAGCACCCCACCATGTGGAGTGGAAGGTAGGCAGGTCAGAGTCTCAGGCTCAGCCCTAGTGGGGAAGAGAGACTGTCAGTTGTAGGAGGCATTTATGTCAGGTCCGCTCATCATTTACCGGGGAAACTAGAACATGGGCACATACTTCTCTGCCTCTTTGATAAGAATAATCACTAACTGGGACATGGGGCAAGTATATAGGAAGGTCAATCATATGAGTAGGGTGTAGCTAGAGCAGGCAGTGGTCAAGCTGGGGATGTATAGAGAGCAAGAGAACAGCCACTTTGAGTGGCCTGACCATACACTTCTTAAGCAGAGACCTATCATTTTGGGGCACAAGGTTCGGTTTTGCCTGACCTCTAAAAACCATTTTTGAGAAAACACCTGGAGTTGACTTGACTATAGTCTATAACTACCTCATGCAAGCCAAACTCACAGAGAATGGATGTAATAAAAAGGGGTTTGTGTTTGCTTGTTTGTTATATTTTTAATTCTAGAGCAAATATAATCCCTAAATAGCTGATTTCCCCCTCATCAACAAGATTAACTCATCTGCAGAAATAACCCAGAGGGGTAAGTGGAGATTCTGTATGAACACTGGGGAAAAAAACAAAACAAAACACAACAGAACCAAGAGCTTAAAGTGGTCATTTTATCCATAGTAATGTCTAAGGGACAGAGAAAAGAAATGAGTAACCATGATCCTCCTTTTAATATCCCATCAGACCTCTTAGGGCTTCCTTGATAGCTCAGTTTGTAAAGAATCCACCTGCAATGCAGGAGACCCTGGTTCAACTCCTGAGTTGGGAAGATCTGCTGGAGAAGGGATAGGATACCTACTCCAGCATTCTTGGGATTCCCTTGTGGCTCAGCTGGTAAAGAATCCACCTGCAATGCAGGAAACCTGGGTTTGATCCCTGGGTTGGGAAGATCCCATGGAGAAGGGAAAGGCTACCCACTCAGCATTCTAGCCTGGAGAATTCCATGGACTAAATGGGGTTCGTGAGGTCTCAAAGTGTAGGACACGGCTGAGCGACTTTCACTTTTCAGACCTCTTAAGATTCCACCTTAGTTAGGTTCTGTTAGGCACTGTTCTTTCCCACATGGATTGGTGAGAGCCTCTCTCCCCTGAAAGACTTTTCCATGTAATCTACTACATGCTGATTTTACTGTGACCTATTACATGCTGATTTTACTGGGCAAAATCCCAGAGGAGCAGAGATTTTCCTTTGGGCAGAGGGAAAGAGGAAGAGGATCTCACTTTGTCCATATTCCTATGTACAAAGAGATACACCCTCTCCTATGATAGAAATTGGAGGGAGTTCAAGGGACTCTGGAAGAGAGAATTTTCAGATGCACTTTATTTCTGTTGAGGTTATTGATTTGAGAAGTTTGGTAACCAAAGTGTTGCATTGTTATCAAGTTTATTTTTCGGTCACTCAGTCATGTCTGACTCTTTTGCAACCCATGGACTGTAGCCTGGAAGTCTCCTCTATCCATGGGATTTTCCAAGCAAGAATATTGGAGTGCATTGCCATTTCCTTCTTCAGGGGATCTTCCTGACCCAGGGAAGAACCTATGTCTCCTGCAAGTCTCTTGTATTGCAGGCAGATTCTTTGCCACCAGGGAAGCCCATTGTTATCGAGATGAAATACTATTTCATGGGGAAAGCCCTAAGCTTCACTGACATTACTTTCATGATGAGACAGGATCGGTGGGCATACTAGTCAAAGAGAAGAAGTTATCCTCTTCTTCTTTCTCCTGCACTGCTCTCCTCTACTTTACTTTTTTGTTTCTACTCATTTCTTTCCCATCTTCTCATCCTTTTTTCTTTTTCCTTCTTCTTCCCTCTTCTTTATCTTTTTCTATCCTCTCCTTCAATCTGGGAGTTGGGATAAATAGAGGGGGAGGGGAAGGCAATAAGGAGGAGAAGCAGAAGCATGATGGGGAGGAGGAGAAAGAAAAAAAGAGAGCTATAGAAAAGAAATGAAAATACATTTGAAATTTTCATCAGATCTCTTTTCACGAAAGCATAAAGGTTTTGGACTTAATATCTAACCTTCTTCCAATACGTCTGCCACAACCAGGATAAGTTTTATCTACACAAAACACTGAACTGCAGTTTCTGCTCTTACTGGAAATATCTGACACTAAGAAAAGCTTTGCTGTCATTCAAAGCTAAAACCATACTGTAAATGGACTCACAGATGACTTCCTCCCTCTGCATCCAAGTTGGAGTTCCCCCATGCACAAATTTTTCCTGGGCAGTGTCAAGAGCCTGAAGTGCCCTTTTAGCTTTTATTTCAGATAAAACTGTCTCAGCCCAAGTTGATCAGACCTAGGGTTGAAGAATGATGTACTTATCCATCAGACAACCTGAGGCAAAAGTGGTCCATATCAACAGGTTTCACTTTCTAGCAGAAAGATGGGATCACGGACTAGTTAATATCTCCGATCTTTAAGAGTCCTTAAGGTAATGCTCAAAATTCTCCAAGCCAGGCTTCAACAATACGTGAACAGTGAACTTCCAGATATTCAAGCTGGTTTTAGAAAAGGCAGAGGAAGCAAAGATCAAATTGCCAATATTCGCTGGATCATCGAAAAAGCAAGAGAGTTCCAAAAAACATCTATTTCTGCTTTATTGACTATGCCAAAACCTTTGACTGTGTGGATCACAATAAACTGTGGAAAATTCTGAAGGAGATGGGAATACCAGACCACCTGACCTGCCTCTTGAGAAACCTGTATGCAGGTCAGGAAGCAACAGTTAGAACTGGACATGGAACAACAGACTGGTTCCAAATAGGAAAAGGAGTATATCAAGGCTGTATATCATCATCCTGCTTATTTAACTTATATGCAGAGTACATCATGAGAAACGCTGGGCTGGAGGAAACACAAGCTGGAATCAAGATTGCCAGGAGAAATATCAATAACCTCAGATATGCAGATGACACCACCCTTATGGCAGAAAGTGAAGAGTAACTAAAAAGCCTCTTGATGAAAGTGAAAGAGGAGAGTGAAAAAGTTGGCTTAAAGCTTAACATTTAGAAAACCAAGATTATGGCATCTGATCCCATCACCTCATGGGAAATAGATGGGGAGACAGTGGAAACAGTGTCAGACTTTATTTTTTGGGCTCCAAAATCACTGCAGATCGTGACTGCAGCCATGAAATTAAAAGACACTTACTCCTTGGAAGGAAAGTTATAACCAAACTGGATAGCATATTAAAAAGCAGAGACATTACTTTGCCAACAAAGGTCCATCTGGTCAAGGCTATGGTTTTTCCAGTGGTCATGTATGGATGTGAGAGTTGGGCTGTGAAGAAAGCTGAGTGCCAAACAATTGATGCTTTTGAACTGTGGTGTTGGAGAAGACTCTTGAGAGTCCCTTGGACTGCAAGGAGATCCAACCAGTCCATCCTGAAGGAGATCAGTCCTGGGTGTTCATTGGAAGGACTGATACTGAAGCTGAAACCCCAATACTTTGGCCACCTCATGTGAAGAGTTGACTCATTGGAAAAGACCCTGATGCTGGGAGGGATTGGGGGCAGGAGGAGAAGGGGATGACAGAGGATGAGATGGCTGGATGGCATCACCAACTCGATGGGCATGAGTTTGAGTAAACTCCAGGAGTTGGTGATGGACAGGGAGGCCAGGCGTGCTGCGATTCATGGGGTCGCAAAGAGTGGGACACGACTGAGCGGCTGAACTGAACTGAACTGAGAGGACAAATATCTTCACTTCCTTTTTATACAGATGAGAATGCTGAGACTGAACAAAATTAAAAAGAATCATATGGGAAAGAGATTAGCTCCTGCCTGGCTCATAGTAGACACTTAGTACATGCCAGTTCCTCTCTGTGCCATTTAAAAGGGATTCCTCAGGTTGCATCTAGTGCCATTCCTGCATACTATTTTGCCTCCAGATGGCTATTAACCCTAGTCAGATGAACTATATACACCTCTGGCTCTAAGGTATTAACTTGAAATAACCTCTTCATGGAATATCCTCCCTTCCAATCCAAGCTAAAGTAGCTGTCCTTATGCTTTTGCTCTCACACCTTAAAAATCTTACTGATTTCCTTCATAGTGTCTGCATGCATGCTAAATTGCTTCACTCGTGTCTGATTTTCCTGACACTATGGGCTGTAGCCTGCCTGGCTCCTCTGTCCATTCGATTCTCTGGGCAGGAATACTGGTGTGCTTTGCCATGCCCTCCTCCAGGAGATCTTCCCCACTCAGGGATCAAACTGGCATCTCCTGTGTCTCCTGCATTGACAGGAGGGTTCTTTACCACTAGAACTATCTGGAAAGCCCTTCCTTCACAGTTGTTGCTGTTGCTGTTGTTATTCAGTTGCTAAGTCATGTCCAGCTCTTTGCAACCCCATGGACTGCAGCACATCAGGCTTCCCTGTCCACCACCATCTCCCTGAGTTTGCTCAAGTTCATGTCCATTGAGTGGATGATGCCATCCAACCATATCATCTTCTGTCATCTCCATATTCTCATGCTTTCAATCTTTCCCAGCATCAGGGTCTTTTCCAGTGAGTGGGTTCTTCACATGAGGTGGAAAAAATATTGGAACTTCAGTTCCAGCATCAGTTCTTCCAATGAATATTCAGAGTTGATTGCCTTTAGGATTGACTAGTTTGATCTCTTGCTGTCCAAGAGACTCTCAAGACTCTTCTACAGCACCACAGGTTGAAGACACCAAATCTTCAGTGCTCAACTTTTTTTATCGTCCAGCTCTCACATCCATACACGACTATTGGAAAAACCATAGTTTTGACTATACAGACCTTTGTAGGCAAAGTAATTTCTTTGCTTTTCAATACACTGTCTAGGTTTGTCATAGCTTTTCTTCCAAGAAACAAGTGTCTTTTAATTTCCTGACTGCAGTCAACATCTGCAATGATTTTGGAGCCCCAAAAATAAAGTATCTCACTGTTTCCATTGTTTCCCGTCAATTTTCCATGAAGTGATGAGACTGGAAGCCATGCTATTTGTTTTTTGAATGTTGAGTTTTAAGCCACCTTTTTCATTCTCCCCTTTCACCTTCATCAAAAGGCTTTTTAGTTCCTCTTCACTTTCTAGCATAAGGGTGGGGTCATCTGCATATCTGAGGTTATTGATATTTCTTCCAGTTATCTTGATTCCAGTCCATGCTTCATCCAGCCCAGCACTTTGCATGATGTACTCTGCATATAAGTTAAATAAGTGGGGTGACAATATAGAGACTTGACATACCCCTTTCCAAATTTGGAACCAGTCCATTGTTTCACATCCAGCTCTAACTGTTGCTTCTTGACCTGAATACAGGTTTCACAGGAGGCAGATGAGGTAGTCTGGGATTCCCATCTTTTGAAAAATTTTCAACAGTTGGTTGTGATCCACACAGTCAAAGGCTTTAGTGTAGTCAATGAAGCAGAAGTAGATGTTTTTCTGGAATTCTCTTGCTTTTTCTATGATTCAACAGATGTTGGAAATTAGATCTCTGGTTTTCCACTCCAGTATTCTTGCCTGGAAAATCCCATGGATGGCAGAGCCTGGTAGGCTACCTTCCACGGGGTCGTAAAGAGTCGGACATGACTGAGTGACTTCACTTTCACTTTTGTGCATCTGGAAGTTCTTGGTTCACACACTGTTGAAGTCTAGCTTGGAGGATTTTAAGCATTACTTAGTTAGCATGTGAAATGAGTGCAATTGTGTGGTAGTTTGAACATTCTTTGGCATTGCCCTTCTTTGAGATTAAAAGGAAAATTGACTTTTTCCAGTCCTGTGGAGACTGCTGTTTTCCAAATTTGCTGGCATATTGAGTGCAGCACTTTAACAGCATCATCTTTAGCTTTTGAAATAGTTCAGCTGGATTTCAATCACCCCCACTAGCTTTGTTCATAGTGATGCTTCCTAAGGTCCCCTTGACTTCACACTCTAACATGTCTAGCTCTAGGTGACTGATTTGGAATAATTTAATATTTGGTCAATTTACATATTTACTGTTGATCACCTCCCTGGTTCTGGATACTGCATTTTGTGACTATAAGCTCTGTAATAAAAAAGAAACAGTGTTTTATTCACTAATATATTAAGTAGTGCTTAGTACCTGGCATATGGTGTGTGTGCTGAGTCACACAGTTGTGCCTGACTCTTTGTGACCACATAGACTGCATGTTGCCAGGCTCCTTTGTTCATGAGGATTCTCCAGACAAGAATACTGAAGTGGTTTGCCATGCCCTTCTGCAGAGGATCTTCCCAACCTAGGGATCAAACCAAGGTCTCTTGCATTGCAGGCAGATTCTTTATTGACTGAGCCACCAGGAAAGTCTTGGCATATGGTCAGTCAGCTCAGTCACTCAGTTGTGCCCGACAGTTTGTGACCCCATAGACTGGAGAACGTCAGGCTTCCTTGTCTATCACCAACTCCTGGAGCTTGCTCAAACTCATGTCCTTCACATCGGTGATGCCATCCAACCATCCTCTGTCATCTCCTTCTCCCGCCTTCAATCTTTCCCAGCATCAGGGTCTTTTCAAATGAGTCCATTCTTCACATCAGGTGGCCAAATTATTGGAGCTTCATCTTCAGCACCAGTCCTTCCAATGAATATTCAGGACTGATTTCCTTTAGGATGGACTGGTTGGATTTCCTTGCAGTCCAAGGAACTCTCAAGAGTATTCTCCAATACCACAGTTCAAAAGCATCAATTCATTGGCGTTCAACTTTCTTTATGGTCCAACTCTCACATCCATACTTGACTACTGGAAAAACTGTAGCTTTGACTATATGGACCTTTGTCAGTAAAATAATGTCTCTGCTTTTTAATATGCTGGTTAGATTGGTCATAACTTTTCTTAAAGGAGCAAACATCATTTAATTTCATGACTGCAGTAACCTTCTTCAGTGATTTTGGAACCCAAGAAAATAAAGTCTGTCACTGTTTCCATCGTTTTCCCATATATCTGCCATGAAGTGATGAGACTGGAAGCCATGATCTTAGTTTTCTGAATGTTGAGCTTTAAGACAGCGTTTTCACTCTCTTCTTTCACTTTAATCAAGAAGCTCTTTAGTTCCTCTTCACTTTCTGCCATAAGGGTGGTGTCATCTGCATACCTGAGGTTATTGAAATTTCTCCCAGTGGTCTTGATTCCAGCTTGGGCTTTATCCTTCCCAGCATTTCACATAATGTATTCTGCATATAATAAGTTAAATAAGCAGGGTGACAATATAGAGCCTTGGTGTACTCTTTTCCCAATTTGGAACCAGTCCATTTCTCCATGTCCTGTTCTAACTGTTTCTTCTTGACCTGCATAAATTTTTCTCAGGAGTCAAGTAAGGTGGTCTGGTATTCCCATCTCTTGAAGAATTTTCAACAGTTTTTTTTTTTTTTTTTTTTTTGTGATCCACACAGTCAAAGGCTTTAACGTAGTCAATAAAGCAGTAGATGTTTTTTTCTGGAATTTTATTGCTTTTTCTATGATCCAGTGGATGTTGACAATTTGATCTCTGGTTCCTCTGCCTTTTCTGAGTCCAGATTGAATATCTGGAAGTTTATGGTTCATATACTTTTGAAGCCTAGCTTGGAGGATTTTAAGCATTATCTTGCTAGTATGTGAAATGAGGGCAACTGTGTGGTAGTTTGAGCATTCTTTGGCATTGCCTTTCTTTGGGATTGGAAAGAAAACTGACTTTTTCCAGTCTTGTGGCCGCTGCTGAGTTTTCCAAATTTGCTGGCATATTGAGTGATTAACAGCCTCATCTTTCAGGATTTGAAATAGCTCAACTGGAGTCCCATCACCTCCAGTAGCTTTGTTCATAGTGATATTTCCTAAGGCCCGCTTGACTTCACACTCCAAGATGTCTGGCTCTAGGTATGTGATCACACCATCTTGGTTATCTGGGTATTTAAGATCTTTTTTGTATAGTTTTTCTGTTTATTCTTACCACTCCTTCTTATCATCTTCTGCTTATGCTAGGTCCATATTATTTCTGCCCTTCATTATGTCCATCTTGGCATGAATTATTCCCTTGTTATCTCTAATTTTCTTGAAGAGATCTCTAGTCTTTCTCATTCTAATATTTTCCTCTATTTCTTTGCACTGATCACTTAGCAGGACTTCCTTATCTCTCCTTGCTATTCTTTGAAACTCTGCATTCAGACGGATATGTCTTTGCTTTTCTCCTTTGTCTTTCATTTCTCTTCTTTCCTCAGCTATTTGTAAGGCTTTCTCAGACAACCACTTTTCCCTTTTGCATTTCTTCTTCTTGGGGATGGTTTTGATCACTGCTTCCTGTACAATGTTACAAACCTCTGCCCATAGTTCTTCAGGCACTCTATCATATTTAATCCCTTGGATGTATTTGTCACTTCCACTGTATAATTGTAAGGGATTTGATTTAGGTCATACCTAAATGGTCTAGTGATTTTCTCTACTTTCTTCAATTTAAGTCTGAATTTGGCAATACAGAGTTCATGATTTGAGCCATAGCCAGCTCCTGGTCTTGTTTCTGCTAACCGTATAGAGCTTCTCCATCTTTGTCTGCAAAGAATATATATATATATTTTATCTGCAAAATCAATTTGATTTTGCTATTGACCATCTGGTGATGTCCATGTATAGAGCCATCTCTTCTGTTGTTGGAAGAGGGTGTTTTCTGGCATGTGGTAGGAAATATCAAATAATACTTGGTGAATAAATGGCTGCTGTCCCTGACACAACGTAAGTCAAGATGAGAGAAGTTGACATTACTGGGGTTAGTGTTATGGTTATGTTGAATAGGAGACGTTGAAGGCAAGAAATTCCAAAGAACTATTAAATTGGATAGGCTCCGGCAAGAGCAGAGCTCAAGCTATTGGATGGAGGAGCCATCAGGTGAATGTAGATTAGCAATTTAATAGGGAAAGAGGCTACCTAATGGACCACTTCTCTGGTGCTCATTAATACAATATGTATAAACTATAGTAGAGTATGTATAATGTAATATGTAATATAATATATACATACACCAATGGCAACATCCTCAAATGTAAAACAAAGGTCATAATCTTTGCCCTGCCTACATTGCAGGACTGTTGTCAGATCTGATATAATAATAGATGTGAAGGAGGAAAGTAGGATGGGGTGGGAACTTAAAAGTGGGTGGCTTATCAGTCACCACCCCTAGTCTAGGCTTTGCCTGGGGTGGCCTCTGTAACTGCCTCCCCAGCGGTTACTCATTGCAGAGTCATTGTGAAAGGGAAGTCCCAGAAACAACAGTCTGGACTTCTAACCCATACCTCCTCAGTTGCTCAAGAATGGCAGTTGGCTTTTGCATCAGTCCCTCTCTACCATTCTTCCTCCACCCTAACCCCTATACTACCTCCCCAAAGCCTATGTGTGGCAATTTCCAAGCTAGTATTTCCCCACTACTGTGGCAATATTCTGGTTTCTCAGAGTCTTAGGGACCCTGGATTGGGGACCTCAGAAGATGGAGGTAGAAGGAATCAGGTTTTCTGAACCCCTCAGCATGACACCTGGTCTGTCAGGGAACATATATGTCAGGCCATCCTGCTTTCTCCTCAACTACTTATACCTTTTGGAGTTTAGGTTAATTTGACAACTTGGATTGGCCTTCTTAGGGCCCAAAACTGGTAATTAAGCTTAGATCAGAGCAGATCCCATAACTGGTAAACAGGTTAAAAGCCTAAGTTAAGCTATTCCTAGTTCTATCTCACTCCAATATCATTATCTTAATTACAAAAATCATACTGATCACGTTGGAGGGTGGGAAAGTGTAGACACACATCCTTGGCAATGTCCTTTTCATATTTTTTATTCACTAATTTAACAAACACATGAGTACTTACTCTGAGTCAGGTATCTGTCTAGTGAGAAAGATAGCCAAATAAACAAACTGACTCGATTAGACAAAAGTGCTCATCACTATGATATATAGCATAGTTTTTACATGTGATATAATACATATGAGCTATACTATAGTATACACAATATAATAAGTAATTTAGTATGTATAAACTACAATGGCAAAACATGAGTGACCAACTTTCTGAGGAGGGCAAAAGCAGTTTCACAGAGAAGAATTTAAATGAGACTTGAAAGATAAGTAAGATGATAGCAGGAAGCTTACAGATAGTGGTAGAAATAAGGGCATCATAAGCATTCTAGAAAACTATCCTAAAATACATGTGCAGACATATATATAAAACAGGTAATTTGGAGTGATTAAAATTCTGTGTGGTTTTATCACAGAATTTATGTTGAGGAGTGGCAGGAGATGAAACTGGATAGATGTGCCAGTCCACATCACTGGGGACCTAGAATGTTATGCTGAGTTTAGAATCTGTTCCCCAAATAATGGAAACTTATTGAAGGGAATATGAAAATTTATTTAGCAACTCCTTGAAGTATACTTTCTGAATGCAGATTCAAACAGTCTAACAAATGAACATGTAATTATGTGATCAATAAGACCAGAGTTTTAAATCTTAAACTATGCTGGAAAATATGAAATCTATGTCTACCACATTTATGATTATCAGTGCCTAAAGATAGAATGTCCATTTTTGGTCTATCAAAGGTTTACAAATAGAGACCAAATTTTAATTTTGTATACTTGTTTCCAGAAAGCCAAGAGCCAAAACTTTTTGAAAGGATCAAATATTAGCCAAAAAAGGGAAACGAGTTCAGCAAGAAAAATAAGATTCTGCCAGCAAAAGAACAATAAGGGGTTGCCAAGAAACCTTGAAATTCTAGGCCTGGGGTGAAATAATTGGAACCTGGGAAAATAGATACAGATACTAAATGACAATCAATATCTTGACCCCTCTCACCACACATCCTTCTTCTCAAGAATATCCTATTTATGTGTCACTTTTTGCAGCTGTTCTCTATTTATTGAAAACTAAAAGGAGAACTAGATTCAGTCCAAGCTCTGAAAAACAGAGTATAATGTCAAGGGCTTAGCTGCATCCGCCAAAAATTCATATGTTGAACTCTCAGCACCTCAGAATGTGATAATTGTATTTGTATATAAGACCTCTAATGAGGCAATTAACTTAAAATTTGGTCATTAGGATGGGCCCTAATCCAAACTGACTGCTCTCCTTATAAGAAGAGGAAATGTAGACACTAAAAGAGACACCAGGAATGTGTGCATGTGGAATAAAGAACATGTGAGGACACAGTGAGAAGGTAGCCACCTACAAGTCAAGAGAGAGGCCTCAGGAGAAACCAAATCTGCTGACATCTTTAAGTTCTAGCTTTCTGAACTGTAAGAAAAAACTTTTTTTTAGTCACCCAGTCTGAGCTATTATGGCAACTCCAGAAAACTAATCTGCAGAGACTGATTTTATTTTATTTTTTGCGGGTCCACTGTCCACTGATGCCTTTCTCATGGAATTATGAGTCCCTGGAAAAGGAAGTCCTTCTTAGTAGTCTTCTTAGTAGTCTGCCTTTTCCTCTTTTAACTACTATGGGAGCACTACTACTCATCATTTCTCTATTGCAGCCTACCCAGTGGCCCACCAGCTTGGGTTCCTCAATCGTTTTAGACAAGGTACTTTTATTTCATAGCACTTATAATTATTTGAAACTATTTACATGAAGGTCCATATAGTCAAAGCTATGGTTTTTCCAGTAGTCATGTATGGACATGAAAGTTGGACCATAAAGAAGACTGGGTGTCAAAGAATGGATACTTTTGAATTGTGGTGGAGAAGACTCTTGAGAGTCCCTTGGAAAGCAAAGAGATCAAACCTGTCAATCCTAAAGGAAATCAACCCTGAATATTCATTGGAAGGACAGATGCTGAAGCTGAAGCTCCAATACTTTGGCCACTTGATGCTAAGAGCTGACTCATTGGAAAAGACCCTGATGCTGGGGAACATTGAAGGCAGGAGGAGAAGGGGACAATGGACAGATGACATCACTGACTCAATGGACATGAGTTTGAGCAAACTCTGGGAGATGGTGAAGGACAGGGAAGCCTGGAATGATGCAGTCCATGGGGTTGCAAAGAGTCAGACAATGAATTAGGGAACAACAACAATATATATAGACAAATCTCCCCTGGTGGCTCAGATGGTAAAGAATCGACTTGCAATGCGGGAGACCTGGGTTTGATCCCTGGGTTGGGAAGATCCCCTGGAGAAGGGAATGGCAAACCACTCCAGTATTTTTGCCTGGAGAATCCCCATGGACAGAGGAGCCTGATGAGCTACAGTCCACGGGATCTCAAAGAGTCAGACACAACTGAGCAACTGAGCACATAAGCAGATGGACAGAGGAGCCTGGCAGGCTATAGTCCATGGGGTTGCAAAAAGTCAGACACAACTGAAGCAACTTACAATGCATGCATGTATGGTCATTTAATTAATATTTATCTATCCCATTTAACTGATCATAATTTTCACGAGGGCAGGAATTATCTCTTTTGTTGCTGCTGTTCAGTCACTAAGTCCTGTTCAACTCTTTGCAACTCCACAGACTACAGCAGACCAGGTTCCCATGTCCTCTTTTGTTCAACATTATATATTCTAGAGACTGGAAGATAACAGGTTCTCAAAAAATAGCTGAAATAGTTGAAAAAAAGAATCAACAGATGCTAAGAAAAGTTTACTTGCCTCTTAACATTCAAAATGCTAACATGTTAGCTATTTATTCAGTGGTATTTTATATTTAAACTTTAAATGTGATTAAAACAAAGAGAGAAATCCAAATGCAAATATCAACAAAGGGTTTGACTAGATATTTCACAGAAAGGGAAAAACAATTGTTTGCTAAATATATAGAATATACAGAAGATCTGCTGGGGCTGCTATGGCTTGGACCTGAGGATGGGTGCCTCTCCAAGACTGTGACCTTGGTATCAGGATCAGTCTTGACTGCACCCCATGGAGACCCATGATCAGCAGGATGGTGCTGTCCTGGGTAAGAGAGATTAGGTTGGGATGCCAGGTCTGAGGACAATATGGTGGAGTAGAAAAACCTGAGCTCACCTTCTCTCACAAAAACATCAAAATCACAATTACCTGCAGAAAAACCTTCAGCAAAAAATATTTGAACCTACCAAAAATGATATTCTACTTTCAAAGACAAAGAAGAAGCTACAATGAGATGGTAGGAGAGATGCATTTGTGAAACAATCAAATCTTATACCCACTGAGTGGGTGACCTACAACCTGGAAAAGAACTTTATTGCAGAATTTCTCCCACAGGAATGAGTTCTAAGCCCCACATCAGGCTACACAACCTGGGAGTCTGAAATCAAGAGGAGGAGCTTCCAAAGCACTTGGCTTTGAAGGTCAGTGAAGCTTGGTAGCAGGAACTCAACAGGACTGGGCAAGTAGAAACTCCACTCTTGGAGAGTGCACACAATGTCTCATGTGCACTGAAACCCAGGGGGAAAGTAGTGACTTCATAAAATCCTTGGCCAGACCTCCATGGTGAACTTGGAGGATTTTCTAGGGAGTAGGGGGTAGCTGTGGCTCACTGCAGGGACAAGGACACTGGTGGCAGAGATACCGGAGGGCACTTGCTGCCACGACCTATCCTGGAGGCTGCCATTTTTATTCCTAGACCTGGCCCCACCCAAAAGCCTATAGGTTCCAGTGCTGAGGGCTTCCCTGGTGGCTCAGATGGTAAAGAATCTGCTTGCAATGCAGGAGACCTGCTTCAATCCCTGGGTCGGGGAGATCCACTGGAGAAGCAAATGGCAACCCACTCCAGTATTCTTGCCTGGAGAATCCCATGGACAGAGAAGCCTGGTGGGTTACAGTCCCTGGGGTCACAAAGAGTCAGGCATGACTGAGCAACTAACACTAGACATTAGGCTCCAGTGCCGGGATGCCTCAGGCCAAACAATCAACAGGGCAGGGATATAGCCCCACTCATCATCAGACAGGCTGCTTAAAGTTTTCCTGAGCCCATAGCTGTCTCTATCTAAACACCACTTGACGTGGCCCTGCCCACCAGAGGGACAAGACCCAGCTCCACTCACCAATGGGAAGGCACCAGTCACTCCCAACTAGGATGTGTGCACAAGCCTCTTAGACCAGTCTCATCCACTGGAGTGAAGACACCCAGGTGCAAGAGGAACTATTATCCTGAAGCCTGGGACTGAAAACTCAGGAAGTTAGACAAAATGAGATAGCAGAGGAATACGTTACAGATGAAGGAACAAGATAAAACCCCAGAAGAATATCTAGAGATAGGCAATCTACCTGAAAAATAATTCAGAGTAATTATAGTAAAGATGATTCAAGATCTTGGAAAATGATGGAGACACAGACTGAGAAGATACAAGAAATGTTTAACAAAGAGCTAGAAGACATAAAGAACAAACAAAGAGAGCTGAAGAATACAATAACTAAAATGAAAAATACCCTAAAAGGAATGATAGCTAAATAAATGAGAAACAAGCTGGGAGACAAAATAGGAGAAATCACTGCAGATGAACAGATTTTTTTTTGCAAAAAGAGTATACACCGATGGTTAATTCATGCTGATGTATGACAGAAATCAAACCAATATTGTAAAGCAATCGTCAATCAATTAAAAATAAGTAATTTTTTAAAAATAAAAAAAATGTAAAGAAATGATGATAGTTCAAGAGTCCTCTAGGAAAACATTAAATACACCAACAAATATATGAAAAGATATTTCATATTAAAACTTGAAATTGGGCAATTTTACTACTAATTGGGGAAATACAAATTAAAACAACAATAAAATATTACTTCTGATCACCGAAAGTTAAAGTTTGATAATTTCAAGTTTGACAAAGTTGTTGAAAATAATCTCAAGCACTGCTGATGAGACTCTAAATTGGTTCAGTCATTTTGGAGGGAATTTTTCAGCATATACTAAATGTTAAAATAGGCACCCAAATTATATAATTCACTTTAAAATAATCTAATATATATGGGGAAGTGGAGTATAAATGAAACAAATTTAGCCATGTGTTAATTATTGAAGCTGAGGGCTATGCATCTCATGACATGCTAATTACTCTCCTCATATCTATCCTAAAGGAACATTTGTACACATGTGCACAAGGAGTCTTGCCAAGCATATTTATTTCAGTGCTGTTTGTAATAGTGAAAGATTGAAAACAACTTAAACTTACATCAATAAGTGACATAGTTGAATAAACAATGGTGCATCTCTACTACATGATACCACACATCAGCTTAATGAAATGAGATGTGTTTAGATATCCAAGTCATGATTTTGAGTGAAAAAAGTAAATTGCAGACTGATTTGTACAGTCTGTCACAATTTATGTAGATCATAAACACCATGTATATCACCAAAATAACGTCTTACATATAAATCTTTAGAGAACCGCCTGTAAGAACATATACGTACTATGATAATAGTGGTTATTTCTGAGGGGTGGGGGAGGGGACCAAGAGTAAGATAAGATGGGACTGCTGGTTAAAGAAGATATTAATCTTACCTGTAAATTTTATATACTTAACTTTTTAGAAGAACAATACATTAAGATATTACATGAGTAGCTAAAAACCATTTTTAAAAGATCCAAAAATAAAAATAATAACCTGAAAAGTTGTTTGTGTTAAATTGCTAAGTGAAAAGACATGGTTACAAAACACATAATTGAATTATAAGGGTAGATATACACAGAGAAGAATGTCTGAAAGGATGTATGCTGAAATGTTTGTAGGGTTATCTTTAGGTGGTGGTGGTGGAATTTTAGGTAGTTTTATTTTACCTCTTCTGTGGGTTTGCTTACCTGTATTTTTTCATTTGTCTATAATAAATATATAATATTTATATAATAAAAAATAAGCTAAAAATAAAGTATGATAACCACTGAATTTGCCTTTATAAAGATACAGGCTCCCTTAAAACAAAAGGAGTCAGTGATGTAAAAGAAAAGCTTAGATGAAAATCTTTAGGTAGAAGGGCCTCGGTCTCTGCCACTAAAAAGTCCAGTCAAAAAACACTGAAACACTGAGCAGTTTATTCAGTATCAGGCCTATTGCAGGGCCATGGGATTGGGAGTGGGAGTGGAATGACTAAAACCAAATTCATGCTCTAAGGTTGAATTTGTACTTGAGACTACTTCACTGTACTTCCCACTGCTACTGCTCTGCACATGACCCCTCTCCTCCAACTGTCACCATTATAAAACATATCAACATAGAAAATTTGCTTCCAATACAGACACTTCAGGTTCTAATTTCCTTCTGAAAACCAACAAAGGAGCACCAATTCTTCTAAGTAGCGACACTCAGCTGTCAATAGGCTATCCTAAATTTGACTTCATTCCTTCTCATCTAGCTCCTTGCCCCCCTAGCTGAAAGAACCATTTATTTTCCTTGTCTCCCATTGGTGTTCGTCTATCCCCACTCCCAAACAAACATACACATACAAACCTTCTTTTTTGTAAAGTACTTTGTCTTTGTTATTATAAAAGTAAAACATGTTCAGAATAGAAAACTTTAAAAGTGCAGAGAATTAAATATATGCAAAGGAAAAAAATCCACAATTTTAGAATCAAGAGGTAAACACAGCTAACTTTTTAAATACATTTTTTTGCTTTTCCTTTTCTTGTGTGTGTGCAATGGTTGTTTTTCTTAATTGGGATTATAAGCTTCATACTGTATTGTGTCTTCTTTTATTCACTTAACACCAAAAAAGTGACATTTTCCCATCTAACTAAATATTCCTTAAAGTAATGACTTTTAATGGTTGCATAGCATCTCTTATAGCTATACCATATTTATTTAGACACTCTCTGGAACATTTAACGTGGCCCATTATAAACATTCATCTCTATCTATAGATATCTAGATATAGATATCTACATGTCTATCTATAAATCTATCAAGTACCCATTCAAACATGAATTTCAGTAAATCCCCAAATGTGTGTGAGCAGGAAAAATAACTTTATTTTTTTATAACTGAATTTCTATTTCCAGTACCCAGTCTGCTGAATTGGCAAAAATATAACCTCTGCAGCAATGAATAATCTTGTACATACATTTTTGTCAGATTAGTTCCTTAGGATAGAATCCTTGAAATGAAAATATAGATTCAAAGGGAATGAACTTCATATTTAAGGATCTTCATCTCTATATAGGTTAGCTATAAATATGGATATGGATGTAAATATAGATATATATGACCTCCCTGGTCTCTTCTCTGGTGGCTCAGGGAGTAAAGAATCTGCCTGTAATGCAGGTGACCTGGGTTTGATCCCTGGGTCGGGAAGATCCCCTGGAGAAGGGAATGGTAATCCACTTCAGTATTCTTACTTGAAGAATACCATGAACAAAGGATCCTGGTGAGCTACAGTCTATTGGGGTTGCAAAGAGTCAGACAAGACTGAGTGAATAAGACACACATAGATATATATAGTATATATTCTTATACATACAAGTATAGCTAGCTAATTGACTATAAAACACTTTTCTTAAAAACCCAAGCCCTTTTACTGATTTCACATTGAAGAGATTATCCTAAGGTTCCCTACCTATCTTTGTTCTAATTTATAATAAAGCACTGACTAAGCCTGTAGAACTTTTGGAAGAAAAGGGCACAAAACCCTGGCACTACTCAGAGAATTCAACTCTGCCCTGCTTTGGATATTTCTCATCAAAGATTGATCCTTGGTGAGACCCTCCTCCTTGGGAAGTGCTCTGGCATGTAACAGCGATTTTGTATGAAAGTCTTAAGGATTATCTCATTCTGTAAGTGGGAAGTTATTCTCAGGGCTGCTGTGAAAGTTATATGAAAAGGGTATGTGACATTTCCCAGTTCAGTACTTGGCACATAGCATGTACTCAATACCATAGCTCAGTCTGTTCCAGTGAATTTTAGGTTCTTGCCCTGTCACAGAAATAACTAAGAGACCAGACAGGAAGGTCAAGAAAGTAAAGTGAGGATTTATTTAAGCAAGAATATGCTCTCAGAGAGAGAACAGGCAGACAGGGAGTAGCTGCCCTGGATTTCTTTGGTAAGCTGATTGTGTGAGCCTGTGTGCATGCTCAGTCACTGAGTTGTTTTCAACTCTTTGTGCCCCATGGATTGTAGCCCACCAGGCTTCCCTGTGTTGGTGCACAATTGGTAGGTACTTCTTATATGCAAGCCTAATTTTATTGTAATGAGAGCATAATGAGCAACAGATTACATTCTGACACAGGAGATCCCTGACTTTCTTCTAGGACACTTGCCACCCAAAATGTATGGCTTCTTGTCAGTATGAAGTTTCCCACTTCTGTCTGCCCATGGATCCCTGCTATTTACAAGATGCATGCTTTCCTTCTACCTGTCCCCTGACCCCCTTTCTCTGCTCATATCTAGCTACCTGCCTACTGTAACAGATCTGCTAATATTCTGATAAACATGAGCTGATTACCTGATAAGGCAATTGATATTTAGTTGACCATCGAGTCAATTATTTATTTCACAAGCTAAAGTCTACCTTGTGGGCTGGCATCATTCATTCCAGTTTCAAGTAATTTGACCTGTTGTCAAACAGGTATTTGCTTAGATTTGGAAAATCAGTTCACTAGAAGTGTATATCTAAGTGTTGTGCTAAAACTGTGTGACTACCACCAGAGAAGTGTATCTGCTCTTAAAAAAAGTTAAGATAGAATTGAAATGATATCTATCTCTGAATACTAAATGATCAGTGAAAAGACATTCTAAGATTCCATGCTAACTGCAATCATGTTTTTCAGCATCCTGGAGTGCTTAAGGAAGGCTTTGTGGAGAACATAGGACTTCAAATTAATCCTCCAAATACCTGTATAGGTGCAGAGAAATGAAAAGAGGACGGTGTTAGTAGCAGGGGGAGCAGCTTAAACCAAGATATCGATGATGTTAAAAAACACATAATGTGAGAATTGTGAGTTAAGTTTTATTTGAGGCAAAATGAGGACTTCAGCTTGGGAGATAGTACCTCAGATAGCTCTGAGAAACTGCTCCAAAGAGATAGGGGGAAAGGTCAGTATATATGTGATTTTGGTGAAGAGGGACTACATGCAATCAAGCACATATTTTTCCAGAAGGTTTCTACTAGTCTCATGAAACTTTACTAGTCAGAAGGAACAGTGTCACCATGAAGGATTTTAGTGTTTTCCTAGATATGAGGAGATACAAGAACCTGGCTCATAAAATCAGCTCCTGAAAATATCTAACTATCTAAAGACCTATCCTGCCTGTTTACTGGAGCACAGAGTACCTCATTTGATGTTCTGTGGCCTCAGCCTGCAACATATTGGAGAGGGGCTTGGGTTGCCAGCCAGAGATTGGGCTGGGTCACAGCAGTGAAAGCACCAGATCCTAGCCACTAGACCAGGTCAGTGGCAAAGGCCCTGGCCCTTTGGCTTTGCAGGAAAGAATTTCCACAAAAATGAAAAGTAGTGAAGATAGTAAAGTACTTAATAAGAGGGAAAAAATTACAGTACATGTGGATAGGCACATGGGTGAACTCAGTGAGAGAAAGTCACTGAGTTGTGCCCTTGTGGCAGTTTCAATTACTTTTATGCAGCATATCTTCTGGGTTTCATTTGGCCAATCATTTTGATTTGCCTGAGTCACAGTGCATATTTGGTATATCTCAGTGTCAACTAAAAAATATAGTTATGACATGAAATTAGAGAGTTATTTTATTTGGTGGGAATGTTTAGGACTCTGAGCCCAGAAAACTGTTCCAAAGAGGAAGGAGAGGGAGTCAAGTTAGTTTGTAACAGAGGGGGCAGGCAATCTGAACATTAAAGATCAGGTATCAAGTTAAGGAATTTAGCATTCTATGTATGGGAAGATACAAGTCTCTGGGCTCACTAAATTCATTCCTTTCATATGCACCTCAGCTATCTGGGACCAAACATGTTTCCTTGCTCACCCTGCTTCTTGCATCGCCCCAGCTCCTCAGCAATCACCATGGGGTGGTGGTGGTGGCAGCATTTGCTGGATCACAGTTTTGGGAGCCCTTATTCACATTTGGAGACCAGAAATCGCTGGTGGCTGTGACATTTCTTGTTTATTAATATGGCAGGAGATATTTTCATTTCACATCAGGATCCTCTCATCTATGTGCATGCATCTCTTAGTCAACGTGAATTTTACTGAAAAGGCATCTGGGTAGAACATCCCTTGACATAATTCCCCTTTGGCTTCCAAGGAGCCTTTCTGTGTATGTGTGGTCAAGAAGGTCTCCTGACCTCAAGAACAAGAAATACATGGTCTGGGCAGGGCCTAGCCTCCTCTCATAATTATCCTGCTATTCTTGTCTTAGAGTTTTGGTCCATAAGGAATGAATCTCCAATTGCTTTACTGGGGATGGGGGGCCTTCTGTTTCCTGCCTCAGTTTCTGTTCTCCACCCTGAACTCCTTTCAGGGGTATTGAATGTCAGGAACTTCATCAGCACATGAGTTAATCCTTATAGAAGTTGAGGGCAAGTTCCCATTGCAAGTGCCAATTTGTATTTGACAAGATAAAGGTTAACCTGGGATAACATACTGGGACAAGAAGTGAAAGCAGGAGGTAAGAGGCCCCAAATGCTGAAATTAAAAGCAAGATAGCATGGATAGTGCTTTAGTATACAGTCTCTATCTACTAAATGAATGCAAATTTAGCATTTCTAGACAATTTGACTTTTGGAAAAATAACCTTAGTATTTTGTAAGTATTTATAAGAAAAGTATAAATGTTTATAGCTTGATACCACCTGAGGATATGTGGGAGTCTCAGCAGAGAGGGGAGATCTCTCTTAGAGACAGAAACACACATAGAGTGATAGAGATGCAAGACACAAAAAGAAAGAACATTTAGAGAAGAACATAGCAGATCCCTAAGTCTATGCCTAAGGTCAAGAAGTACAAACAGAGAAAGTCAGTTGTCAGAGAGAAGCATCTAAAGGCAGAAGAATGCCTAAAGGTCATTGAACAAGGAACACTTCCAAACACATTCTATGAGACCACCATTACCCTGATACCAAAACCAGACAAAGACAACACAAAAAAGAAAACTACTATGAACATAGATACAAAAAATAAATGAGCTAGATATGAAATAGATGAACATAACTGCAAAAATACATATTAAAAATATATGAACATAGATGCAAAAATCCTCAACAAAATTTTAGCAAATAGAATTCAGCAACACATCGAAAAGCTCATATACCACAATCAAGTTGGGTTTATACCAGGAATGCAAAGATTCTTCAATATATGCAAATCAAACAATGTGATACACCATATTAACAAGTTGAAAGATAAAAATCATATGATCATCTCAATAGATGCAGAAAAAGCCTATGGCAAAATTCAGTACCCATTTATGATTAAAACTTCAAAAGTGGGCATAGAAGGAACCTACCTCAACATACTAAAGGACATGTATGGGAAGCCTACAGCAAACATTATTCTCAATGGTGAAAAAATTGAAAACGTGCCCCCTAAGATCAGGAACAAGACAAGGGTGTCCACTTTCATCACTATTACTAAATATAGTTCTGAAAGTTCTAGCTACAGCAATCAGAGAAGACAAAAATAAATAGAAAGAATCCAGATCAGAAAAGAAGAAGTAAAGCTCTCACTATTTGCCGATGACATGATATTATACATAGGAAACCGTAAAAATGCTATCAGAAAATTACTAGAGCTAATCAATGAATTTAGCAGAGTTGCAGGATACAAATCAATACAGAAATCAAGTGCATTTCTACATACTAACAATGAAAAATGATGAAGAGAAATTAAAGAATGAATCCCATTCACCATTACAACAAAAAGAATTAAATATTTAGGAATAAACTTACCTAAGGAGACAAAAGAACTGTACACAGAAAATCATAAGACACTAATGAAAGAAATCACAGATGATATAAACAGATGGAGAGATATTCCATGTTCCTTGGTAGGAGGAATCAATATTTTGAAGATGACTCTGCTACCAAAGGCAATCTACAGATTCAATGTGATCCTGAAAATTACCAATGACATTTTTCACAGAATTAGAACAAAATATTTCACAATTCATATGGAAATACAAAAGATCTTGAATAGTCAAATCAATTTTGAGAAAGAAGAATGGAGCTGGAGGAATCAACCTTCCTGACTTCAGATTATACTACAATCATTAAGTCATTAATGATTGTATACTACATACTGTATACTGTATACTACAGACTGTATACTACAGTCATTAAGAGTGTATGGCACTGGCACAAAAACAGAAATATAGATCAACGGAACAAAATAGAAAACCCAGAAATAAACCCATGCACCTATGGGTGCCTTATTGTTGAAAAAGGAGGCAACAATATACAATGGGACAAAGACAGCTTCTTCAATAAATGGTGCTGGGAAAACTGGACAGCTACATGTAAAAGAATGAAATTGGAACATTTCCTAATATCATACACAAAGATAAACTCAAAATGGATTAAAGACCTAAATGTAAGATGAGAAACTATAAAACTCTCAGAGGAAAACATAGGCAGAACACTCGATGACATAAATCAAAGCAAGATCTTCTATGATCCACCTTCTAGAATAATGGAAATAAAAACAAAAGTAAACAAGTGGGACCTGATTAAATTTAAAAGCTTTTTCACAGCAAAGGAAACTATAAACAGGTAAAAAGTCCTAAGAATGGGAGAAAATAATAGCAAATGAAACAACTGTCAAAGGATTAATTTCCAAAATACACGAGCAGCTCATACAACTCAATGCCAGAAAAACAAGCAACCCAATCAAAATGTAAAAAATGTAAAAAGACCTAAACAGACATTTACCCAAAGAACACATACAGATGGCTAACAAACACATGAAAAGATGCTAATCATTGCTCACTGTTTAAAAATTCAAATCAGGGGGCGGACCTAAGATGGCAGAGGAATAGGACATGGAGACCACTTTCTTCCCCACAAATTCATCAAAAGAACATCTGAATGCTGAGCAAATTCCACAAAACAACTTCTGAACCCTGGCAGAGGACACCAGGCACCCAGAAAGGCAGCCCATTCTCCTCGAAAGGGGGAAGGACAAAATATAAAAGATAAAAAGAGAGACAAAAGAGTTAGGGACAGAGACCTGGTCCGGGGAGGGAGTTATGAAGGAGGAGAAGTTTCCAAACACCAGGAAACTCTCTCACCGGCAGGTCTGTGGAGAGTTTTGGAATCTCCAAGGGCAACATAACCGGGAGGGGGAAAAAAAAAAAAACAAAAACACAGATTATGCGCCTAGCCACAACTCCCAGAGGAGAGGTAGCGCAGACTCTGAGCCTGCCAGCAGTGAGCAGAGGCTGAACAGGGAGGTGTGGGCTGCATACTTAGGGTGGGGACTGGGCCTGAATGCCCTGAGGACAATCTGAGGGAGCTAAGGTGAGAGAGCAACCCAAACTGTGGGATAGCCAGAGGAAAAAAGAAAGAAAGAGAGAGAGAGAACTTTATTGCAACAGTCTGGCCTGCTAACAGAACAAAGGATTCAGTAAACACCAGAGGAGAGCTAGCCAGCTGCAGACCAACCCCTTTCCCCACCAGAGGCAGAGAGGCAGGCGGGCTGCTGCCAAGGCTGGAAGGTGAGAGGCAATCTTGGCCCCAGAGATGGCACCCTCCACCAAACTGTGAGCAGGCTCCCAGTTACTAACCAGTCTTCCTGGGATCCTGGACAGTTGACATCTGCCAGGATGGTGCCAATCAGAGATCAGCCCTCCAAGGGAGACACACGGCACACCTGAGATGGTGCTCTGGCGGTGCACCCAGGAAACCAAGTGCCTGGGACCAGGCAAGTGATAAGATCACCACCAAACTGGGAGAATGTGCTCACCAAGCACCTGGTCAGTCACCTGAGCTGCTCGGACCTGGGAAGGGCACAAAACGCAGGCCCAATCGAGTCTGTGCCTTTGTGGGGTACCTGAGAACTTGAACCTGAGTGGCTTAGGACTGCGAATTGCACCCAACCCAGGGCCCACTTTAGACAGTTCCGCTGCAGAGCAATCTGGAGCCTGAGCAGTGTAAACTGGGAAAGCACACATGCTGAGAGAGGGGGCAAACCCAGTGTGGCCCAGACACTGCAAGCGCTCCCCACACATGCCAGTGATATTTGTTTGCAGTGTTCCTCCCTCCCCACAGCACAACTGAACAAGTGAGCCTAAATAAGTGACCACCTTCGCCCCCTTGTGTCAGGGCGGAAATTAGACACTGAAAAGACTTGCAAACAGAGGAAGCCAAAATAAACAAAGAGGAGAGAACTGCTCTGGAAGTGACAGGTGCAACAGATTAAAACCACTGACTACAGTGGAAGGGGCCTATAGACCTTGAGAAGAAGTATAAGCTGGAACAAGGAACTATCTGAAACTAAACTGACACTACACTGTGCTCAACAGCTCCAGAGAAATTCCAAGATATATTTTACTATTATCATTTTTAAATTTTTTTTTAAATTTTTAAATTCTATATTACTCCTTTAATTTTCATTTTATAACCAACCATTACCTTGCAAAAAAGACCCTATTTTTAAAGCAAATTTCACATATATATTTTTTATAATTTTTGTGATTGACTTTGTTTTGTATTTTTAATATTGTATTTTTGAGAGTCTAACCACTAATCTAGATTTTTAATATTTGTTTTTTTGTTTTTTGTTATCAATTTTGTATCTTTAAGAATCCAATCTTTAGTACCCATTTTTACTTAGGAGTGTGATTACTGGCTTGATTGCCCTCTCCCCCTGTTGACTCTCCTTTTTCTCCCCCAGGTCACCTCTATCACCTCCCTCCTCCTTCTCTTCTCTACACAACTCTGTGAATCTCTTTGGGTGTTCTGGGCTGTGGAGAACACTTAGGGAACTGATTACTGGCTAGATCTGTCTCTCTCCTTTTGACCCCTCCTCTTATCCTCCTGATCACCTCTATTTCCTTCCTCCCTCTTCTCTATGTAACTCTGTGAACCTCTCTGAGTGTTCCAGATGGTGGAGATCATATAGGGAATTGATTACTGGCTAGATTGCTCTCTCCCTGCTGGATTCCCTGTCTTCTCCTCCTGGTCACCTTTATCTCCCTCCTCCCCGTTCTCATCCAAATGTAACTCTGTGAACCTTTCTGGGTGTCCCTTATTGTGGAGAATCTTTTTAACATTAACCTAGATGTTTTATCATCAGTGCTGTATGGATGGAGAAGTCTTGAGGCTACTGTAAGAATAAGACTGAAAGCCAGAGGCAGGACGCTTAAATTGCAAACTTAAGAACTCCAGAAAACTCCTGATTCCAGGGAACATTAATCGATGAGAGTTCATCCAAAAGCCTCCATACCTACACTGAAACCAAGCTCCATCCAAGAACCAACAAGTTTCAGAATAAGACATAGCAAGCTAATTCTCATACAACACAGAAACATAAACCTTAGCATTAAAATACAGGCGACCAAAAGTCACACTAAACACACAGACACCTCAAAACCCACAACTGGACACTTAATTGCACTCCAGAGAGAGGAGATCCAGATCCACCCACCAAAACACAAAGCAAGCTTCCCTAACCAGGAAACCTTGACAAGCCACTCGTCCAACCCCACCCAAAGGGAGCAACCTCCACAATAAAGAGGAACCACAGAGTACCAGCATACAGAAAGGCCACCCCAAACACAGCAATCTAAACAAGATGAAAATGTAGAGAAATATTCAGCAGGTAAAGGAACATGATAACTGCCTACCAAACCAAACAAAAGAGGAGGAGATAGGGAGTCTACCTGAAAAACAAATCAGAATAATGATAGTAAAAATGATCCAAAATCTTGAAAGCAAAATGGAGTTACAGATAAATAGTCTGGTGACAAGGATTGAGATGATGCAAGAAATGTTTAACAAGGACCTAGAAGAAATAAAAAAGAGTCAATCAGTAATAAATAATGCAATAACTGAGATAAAAAAAATACTCTGGAGGGAACCAAGAATAGAATAACTGAGGCAGAAGATGGGATAATTGAAGTAGAAAATAGAATGGTGGAAAAAAATGAAGCAGAGAGGAAAAAATAATTTAAAAAAATGAGGACAACCTCAGAGACCTCTGGGACAATGTCAAATGCCCCAAGATTTGAAATATAGGAGTCCCTGAAGAAGAAAACAAATAGCAACAACAACAAAAGACCATGAGAGAATACTTGAGATAATAGTTGAAAACTTCCCTAAAATGGGGAAGGAAATAGCCACCCAAGTCCAAGAAACCCAGAGAGTCCCAAACAGGATAAACCCAAGGTGAAACACCCCAAGACACATACTAATCAAATTAACAAAAATAAAATACAGAGCAAATATTAAAAGCAGCAAGGGAAAAGCAACAAATAACACACAAGGGGATTCCCATAAGGATAACAGCTGATCTTTCAATAGGAAGTCTTCAGGCCAGTAGGCAATGGCAGGGTATACTTAAAGTGATGAAAGAGAAAAACCTACAACCCAGATTACTGTACCCAGCAAGGATCTCATTCAGATATGAAGGAGAATACAAAAGCTTCACAGACAAGCAAAAGTTGAGAGAATTCAGCACCACCAAACTAGCTCTTCAACAAATGCTAAAGGATCTTTTCTAGACAGGAAACACAGAAAGGTTGTATAAACATGAACCCAAAACAACAAACCAAATGGCAACGGGACCATTCTTATCAATAATTACCTTAAATGTAAATGGGTTGAATGCCCCAACCAAAAGACAAATGCTGGCTGAATAGATACATAAACAATAGCCCTATATGTGGTGTCTACAACAGACCCACCTCAAAACAAGGGACACATACAGTCTAAAAGTGAAGGGCTGGGAAAAGATATTTTGCACAAAAGGAGGCCAAAAGAAAGCAGGAGTAGCAATACTCATATCAGATAAAATAGACTTTGAAATAAAGGCCATGAAAAGAGACAAAGAAGGACACTACATAATGATCAAAGGATCAATCCAAGAAGAAGACATAACAATTATAGATATATATGCACCCAACTTAGAAGCACAGCAATATGTAAGGCAAATGCTAACAAGTATGAAAGGGGAAATTAACAGTAACACAAAAATAGTGGGAGACTTTAATACCCCACTCACACCTATGGATAGATCAACTAAACAGAAAATTAGCAAAAAACACAAACTTTAAATTATACAATGGACCAGTTAGACCTAATTGATATCTGTATGACATTTCAGCCCAAAACAATGAATTTCACCTTGTCTAAAGTGCACATGGAACTTTCTCCAGGATAGATCACATCCTGGGCCATAAATCTAGCCTTGGTAAATTCAAAAAGAATTGAAATAATTCCAAGCATCTTTTCTGATCACAATGTGGTCAGATTAGATGTCAGTTTCAGGAAAAACTATTAAAAATACAAACACATGGATAACATACAAACCACAGAAGAAGTCAAAAAAGAATTCAAAATATGCATAGAAACGAATGAAAATGAAAGCACAACAACCCAAAACCTATGGGATGGAGTAAAAGCAGTGCTAAGGGGAATGTTCAGAGCAATACAAGCTTACCTCAAGAAACAAGAGAAAAATCAAAGAAATAACCTAACTTTACATGTAAAGCAACTAGAAAAGGAAGAAATGAAGCACCCCAGAGTTAGTAGAAGGAAAGAAATCATAAAAATTAAGGCAGAAATAAATGAAAAGGAAACAAAGGAGACCATAGCAAAAATCAACAAAGCTAAAAGCTGGTTATTTGAGAAGACAAAAAAAATAAGACAAACCATTAGCCAGACTCATCAAGAAACAAAGGGAAAAGAATCAAATCAACAATTTTAGAAATGAAAATGGAGAAATCACAACAGATAATATAGAAATACAAATGATCATAAGAGACTACTATCAGCACCTATATGTCAGTAAAATGGACAACTTGGAAGAAATGGATACATTCTTAGGAAAGTATACTTTTCCAAAACCAAACCAGGAAGAAATAGAACATCTTAACAGATCCATCACAGACATGGAAATAAAAACTGTAATCAGAAATCTCCCAAAAAATAAAAGCCCAGGACCAGACAGCTTCAGAGCTGAATTCTACCAAAAATTTAGAGAAGAGCTAACACCTATTGTACTCAAACTATTCCAGAAAATTGCAGAGGAAGGTAAACTTCCAAAGTCATTCTATGACACTCTCACCACCCTAATACCAAAACCAGACAAAGATGCCACAGAACAAAGAAAACTACAGGCCAGTATTACTGACAAACATAGATGCTAAAATCCTTAACAAAATTCTAGCAAACAGAATCCAACAACATATTAAAAAGATCATAAACCATGACCAAGTTGTCTTTATCCCAGGGACACAACAATTCTTCAACATTTGCAAATCAATCAATGTGAGACACCACGTTAAAAAATTGAAAGATAGGAGGAGCCAAGATGGCAGAGGACGAGGATGGGGAGACCACTTTCTCCCCTACAAATTCATCAAAAGAACAATTGAACACAGAGCAAACTTCACAGAACAACTTCTGATCACTAGCTGAGGTCATCAGGCGCCCAGAAAAGCAGGCCATTGTCTTCAAAAGGAGGTAGGACAAAATATAAAAGATAAAAAGAGAGACAAAAGAGCTAAGGATGGAGATCCTTCCTGGAAAGGGAGTCTTAATAGAGGAAGTTTCCAAACACCAGGAAACCCTCGCACTGGCGGGTCTGGGGGAAGTTTTTTAATCTTGGAGGGCAACCTGACTGGGAGGGGAAGAATAAATAAAACCCACAGATTACGTGCCTAAAAGCAACTCCCAGCAGAAAAGTACCCCCAGACGCCCGCATCCGCCACCAGCAAGTGGGGGCAGAATGGAGAGGAGCAGGTGG
The DNA here is from genome assembly GCF_019320065.1 of Cervus canadensis. NCBI lineage: Eukaryota > Metazoa > Chordata > Mammalia > Artiodactyla > Cervidae > Cervus > Cervus canadensis. The sequence goes on from NC_057419.1 coordinate 57,829,101, forward strand.
CATTGCTTAGGGTAAGGACCGGGCCTGAGTGCCCTGAGGACAATCAGAGGGAGCTTTTGTGAGTTACCAACTTAAACTGTGGGATAACAAGAGAGAGAGAGAAAATTAACTGACCCAAACACACTGCCGGCCGTTTGCAGAACAAAGGGTCTGAGCAAGTCCAGAGAAGAGCTCGCAGGCTGCGGACCGGCCCAGCCCCACTGGAGGCAGGAGGCAGGGGGGAGGGGAAAGGGGCAGGCTCGGATCCAAGGACCACATACCCTACCGCACTGCAAACAGGCCTCCAGTTTCTAACCAAAGACTTCCTGAGATTCTGGGTGGTCGACATCCACCAGGAGGGTCGTGGCGAGACACAGGGAACACAAAACCAACCGGCGCGGGCGGGGACTGGGGCTGGGGACGCGGAGGGGAGAAGGCGCGCTGCACCCTGGGAGAGTGTGCCCGTCAAGCTCCTGGCTGCCTGAGCCGCTCGGATGGGGAAGGCACAAAACGCAGGCACAGCCGAATCCATTCTTTCGCGGAACACCCGAGGGCTAGAAGTTCGGGCAGTGCAGGGCACGCTCCATATAGAGCAACCGGGAGCCTGAGCAGCACAGACAGGGAAAGCAGTGCCAGTCCCTCCGCGAAGTGCGACGGAACTAGCATCCTGAATAAGAGACCACCTCCGCCCGACTGTGTCAGGGCGGAAATTAGGCACTGAAGAGATCGGCAAACAGAAGCCAAATAAACAAAGGGAACCACTTCAGAAGGGACTGGTGCGACAGATTAAAATCCCTGTAGAGAACACCGAATACACCAGAAGGGGCCTATAAATATTGAGAAGTGTAAGCTGGAAGGAAGAGCTATCTGAAACTGAACCGAACCCACACTGAATGCAACAGCCCAAGAAATTCCTAGATATATTTTTACTTTTTTTTTTTTAATTTAAAAAATTTTTTTCTTTTTAATCTTTTCTCTTTTATTTTCTTTTAAAATTCCCTATTACTATCCCATTACTCCTTAACTTTTTTTTTTTTTTTAAATGAAAAACACTCATTTATTATGAATGCTGATACCTGGGGGAGTGAGCATTTAGTTAGAGAAGGACTTAGCACGAGATAAGGATTTCTGTGCAGATTCTGTGTACTTCCAGCTGACGATGGGCCTGGTTCCTTTCTACTTTTGCTACCAGGCATAGGATTTTTCTTTTTCTTTCTTTTTTTTTTTTTTAAAATTTTTTTATTAGTTGGAGGCTAATTACTTCACAACATTTCAGTGGGTTTTGTCATACATTGATATGAATCAGCCATAGATTTACACTTCTTCCCCATCCCGATCCCCCCTCCCATCTCCCTCTCCACCCGATTCCTCTGGGTCTTCCCAGTGCACCAGGCCCGAGCACTTGTCTCATGCATCCCACTTGGGCTGGTGATCTGTTTCACCATAGATAGTATACATGCTGTTCTCTCGAAACA
>NC_057419.1:57830654-57848077 GCF_019320065.1 Cervus canadensis
TAACCACAGCTTCCTTATCCATTCATCTGCTGAAATGGGCATCTAGGTTGCTTTCCATGTCCTGGCTATTATAAACGTGCTGGCGGATGAACATTGGGCGTGCACGTGTCTCTTTCAGATCTGGTTTTCTCAGTGTGTATGCCCAAAAGTGGGATTGCTAGGTCATATGGCAGTTCTATTTCCAGTTTTTTAAGGAATCTCCACACTGTTTTCCATAGTGGCTGTACTAGTTTGCATTCCCACCAACAGTGTAAGAGGGTTCCCTTTTCTCCACACCCTCTCCAGCATTTATTGCTTGTAGACTTTTGGATAGCAGCCATCCTGACTGGCGTGTAATGGTACCTCATTGTGGTTTTGATTTGCATTTCTCTGATAATGAGTGATGTTGAGCATCTTTTCATGTGTTTGTTAGCCATCTGTATGTCTTCTTTGGAGAAATGTCTGTTTAGTTCTTTGGCCCATTTTTTGATTTGGTCATTTATTTTTCTGGAATTGAGCTTCAGGAGTTGCTTGTATATTTTTGAGATTAATCCTTTGTCTGTTTCTTCATTTGCTATTATTTTCTCCCAATCTGAGGGCTGTCTTTTCCCCTTACTTATAGTTTCCTTTGTAGTGCAAAAGCTTTTAAGTTTCATTAGGTCCCATTTGTTTAGTTTTGCTTTTATTTCCAATATTCTGGGAGGTGGGTCATAGAGGATCTTGCTGTGATTTATGTCGGAGAGTGTTTTGCCTATGTTCTCCTCTAGGAGTTTTATAGTTTCTGGTCTTACATTTAGATCTTTAATCCATTTTGAGTTTATTTTTGTGTATGGTGTTAGAAAGTGTTCTAGTTTCATTCTTTTACAAGTGGTTGACCAGTTTTCCCAGGACCACTTGTTAAAGAGGTTGTCTTTTTTCCATTGTATATCCTTGCCTCCTTTGTCAAAGATAAGGTGTCCATAGGTTCGTGGATTTATCTCTGGGCTTTCTATTCTGTTCCATTGGTCTATATTTCTGTCTTTGTGCCAGTACCACACTGTCTTGATGACTGTGGCTTTGTAGTAGAGTCTGAAGTCAGGCAGGTTGATTCCTCCAGTTCCATTCTTCTTTCTCAAGATTACTTTGGCTATTCGAGGTTTTTTGTATTCCATACAAATTGTGAAATTATTTGTTCTAGTTCTGTGAAAAATACCGTTTGGTTAGCTGATGGGATTGCCACTAGAATCTATAGATTGCTTTGGGGTAGAAAGCCATTTTGACAATATTGATTCTTTCCATTCCATTGAAACGGTATGTTTCTCCATCTCTTTGTGTCCTCTTTATTTCTTTCATCAGTGTTTTATAGTTTTCTATGTATAGGTCTTTTGTTTCTTTAGGTAGATATACTCCTAAGTATTTTATCTTTTTGTTGCAATGGTGAATGGTATTGTTCTTAATTTCCTCTTTCTGTTTTTCATTGTTAGTATATAGGAATGCAAGGGATTTCTGCTGTTGTTAATTTTATCCTGCCCAACTTACTATATTCTCTGTTGATTAGTTCTAGTAATTTCTGGTAGATCTTTAGGGTTTTCTATAAAGGATTCATGTTCATCTTGCAAACAGTTGAGAGTTTCACTTCTTCTTCTTCCTATCTGGATTCCTTTTACTTTCTTTTTCTGCTCTGATTTGCTGTGGCCAAAACTTCCAACACTATGTTTGAACAGTGTGGGTGAGAGTGGGCACCCTTGTCTTGTTCCTGATTTCAGGGAAATGCTTTCAATTTTTCACCATTGAGGGTGATGCTTGCTGTGGGTTTGTCATATATAGCTTTTATTATGTTGAGGTATGTTCCTTCTATTCCTGCTTTCTGGAGAGTTTTAATCATAAATGGGTGTTGAATTTTGTCAAAGGCTTTCTCTGCATTTATTGAGATAATCATATGGTTTTTATCTTTCAATTTGTTAATGTGGTGTATTACATTGATTGATTTGCGGATATTGAAGAATCCTTGCATTCCTGGGATAAAGCCCACTTGGTCGTGGTGTATGATTTTTTTAATATGTTGTTGGATTCTGTTTGCTAGAATTTTGTTAAGGATTTTTGCATCTATGTTCATCAGTGATATTGGCCTGTAGTTTTCTTTTTTTGTGGCATCTTTGTCTGGTTTTGGAATTAGGGTGATGGTGGCCTCATAGAATGAGTTTGGAAGTTTACCCTCTTCTGCAATTTTCTGGAAGAGTTTGAGTAAGGTAGGTGTTAGCTCTTCTCTAAATTTTTGGTAGAATTCAGCTGTGAAGCCATCTGGTCCTGGGCTTTTGTTTGCTGGAAGATTTTTGATTACAGTTTCGATTTCCTTGCCTGTGATGGGTCTGTTAAGATCTTCTATTTCTTCCTGGTTCAGTTTTGGAAAGTTATACTTTTCTAAGAATTTGTCCATTTCATCCAAGTTGTCCATTTTATTGGCATAGAGCTGCTGGTAGTAGTCTCTTATGATCCTTTGTATTTCAGTGTTGTCTGTTGTGATCTCTCCATTTTCATTTCTAATTTTGTTAATTTGGTTCTTCTCTCTTTGTTTCTTAATGAGTCTTGCTAATGGTTTGTCAATTTTGTTTATTTTTTCAAAAAACCAGCTTTTAGCTTTGTTGATTTTTGCTATGGTCTCTTTAGTTTCTATTGCATTTATTTCTGCCTTAATTTTTAAGATTTCTTTCCTTCTGCTAACCTTGGGGTTCTTCATTTCTTCCTTCTCTAATTGCTTTAGGTTTAGAGTTAGGTTATTTATTTGGCTTTTTTCTTGTTTCTTGATGTAAGCCTGTAATGCTATGAACCTTCCCCTTAGCACTGCTTTTACAGTGTCCCATAGGTTTTGGGTTGTTGTGTTTTCATTTTCATTCATTTCTATACATATTTTGATTTCTTTTTTGATTTCTTCTATGATTTGTTGGTTATTCAGAAGCGTGTTATTTAGCCTCCAGGTGTTTGAATTTTTAACAATTTTTTTCCTGTAATTGAGATCTAATCTTACTGCACTGTGGTCAGAAAAGATGACTGGAATGATTTTAATTTTTTTGAATTTTCCAAGACTAGATTTATGGCCCAAGATGTGATCTATTCTGGAGAAGCTTCCGTGTGCACTTGAGAAAAAGGTGAAGTTGATTGTTTTGGGGTGAAATGTCCTATAGATATCAATTAGGTTTAGCTGGTCCATTGTGTCATTTAAAGTTTGTGTTTCCTTGTTAATTTTCTGTTTAGTTGATCTATCCATAGTTGTGAGTGGGGTATTAAAGTCTCCCACTATTATTGTGTTACTATTAATTTCCTCTTTCATACTCATTACTGTTTGCCGTACATATTGCGGTGCTCCTATGTTGGGTGCATATATATTTATAAATGTTATATCTTCTTCTTGGATTGATCCTTTGATCATTATGTACTGTCCTTCTTTGTCTCTTTTCACAGCTTTTATTTGAAAGTCTATTTTATCTGATATGAGTATTGCGACTCCTGCTTTCTTTTGGTCTCCATTTGCATGAAATATTTTTCCAGCCCTTCACTTTTAGGTTCTGTATGTGTCTCTTTGTTTTGAGGTGGTCCTTGTAGACAGGATTATATGGGGGTTCTTGTTTTTGTATCCATTCAGCCAATCTTTTGTCTTTGGTTGGGGCATTCAAACCCATTTACGTTTAGGTAATTTTGATAGGTGTGTCCCGTTGCCATTACTTTTGTTTTGGTCACGTTTTTATACAACCTTTCTGCATTTCCTGTCTAGAGAAGATCCTTTAGCATTTGTTGAAGAGCTGGTTTGGTGGTGCTGAATTCTCTCAGCTTTTGCTTATCTGTAAAGCTTCTGAATTCTCCTTCATATCTGAATGAGATCCTTGCTGGGTACAGTAATCTAGGTTGTAGGTTATTCTCTTTCATTACTTTCAGGACGTCCTGCCATTCCCTTCTGGCCTGGAGGGTTTCTATTGATAGATCAGCTGTTATCCTTATGGGAATCCCTTTGTGTGTTATTTGTTGTTTTTCCCTTGCTGCTTTTAATATTTGTTCTTTGTGTTTGATCTTTGTTAGTTTGATTAATATGTGTCTTGGGGTGTTTCGCCTTGGGTTTATCCTGTTTGGGACTCTCTGGGTTTCTTTGACTTGAGTGGCTATTTCCTTCCCCATTTTAGGGAAGTTTTCAGCTATTATCTCCTCGAGTATTTTCTCATGGCCTTTCTTTTTGTCTTCTTCTTCTGGAACTCCTATGATTAGAATGTTGGGGCGTTTCACAGTGTCCCAGAGGTCCCTGAGGTTGTCCTCATTTCTTTTGATCCTTTTTTCTTTTTTCCTCTCTGCTTCATTTATTTCCACCATTTTATCTTCTACCTCACTTATCCTATCTTCTGCCTCCGGTATTCTACTCTTGGTTCCCTCCAAAGTGTTTTTGATCTCATTCATTGCATTGTTCATTTTTAATTGACTCTTTTTTATTTCTTCTAGGTCTTTATTAAACAATTCTTGTATCTTTTCAATCTTTGTCTCCAGGCTATTTATCTGTAACTCCATTTTGTTTTCAAGATTTTGGATCATTTTTATTATCATTATTCTAAATTCTTTTTCAGGTAGATTCCCTATCTCCTCCTCTTTTGTTTGACTTGGTGGGCATTTTTCATGTTCCTTTACCTGTTGGGTATTTCTTTGCCTTTTCATCTTGTTTAGATTGCTGTGTCTGGAGTGGACTTTCTGTATTCTGGAGGTCTGTGGTTCCTTTTTATTGTGGAGGATTTACCCAGTGTGTGGGGTTAGACGATTGGCTTGTCAAGGTTTCCCGGTTAGGGAAGCTTGTGTCAGTGTACTGGTGCGTGGAACTTGATTTCTTCTTTTTGGAGAGCAATGGAGTGCCCAGTAATGAGTTTTGAGATGGGTCTATGTGTTAGGTGTCACCTTGGGCAGCCTGTATGTTGACATTCGGGGCTATGTTCCTGTGTTGCGGGAGAATTTGCGTGGTATGTCTTGCTCTAAAACTTACTGGCTCTTGGGTGGTGGTTGGTTTCAGTGTAGGTATGGAGGCTTTTGGACGGTCACTTATTGCTTAAAATTCCATGTAGTCAGGAGTTTTCTGGTGTTCTCAGGTTTTGGGCTTAAGTTTCCTGCCTCTGGATTTCAGTTTTATTCTTCCTGTAGTCTCAGGACTTCTCCAACTATACAGCACTGATAATAAAACTTCTAGGTTAATGGCGAAAAGATTCTCCCCTGTTAGGGACACCCAGAGAGGTTCACAGAGTTACATGAACAGGAGAAAAGGGAGGAGGGAGAAAAGGGAGGAGGGAGATAGAGATGAGCAGGAGGAGAAAAAGGGGGACTCAAGAGGAGAGAGACAGATCTACGCAGCTGTCTGTTCCCAGAGTGTTCTCCGTATCTCAGACACCTACAAGGATTCACAGAATTGGATTGGGAAGAGAAGGGGAAAGGAGGAAATAGAGGTGTTCTGAGGTAGAAAACAGAGAGTCAAGATTGGGAGAGAATAATCTTCGGTTTAAAGATAGGGCTTCTCTTTATTTTTTTTGGTAAGGTTATAGTGTAGTGAAAATGAAAATGAAGAGTAGTAGAGGAGTTCTAGAGGACTTTAAAAGAAATAAGAGAAAAAGAAAAATAGAAAATAAAAGAGAAAACGGAAAGGAAAAAAAAGAAGAAAAAAGAAGAAAAAGAAAAAAAAGAAAAAAAACAAAACAAAAGAAAGAAAGAAAGAAAAAAATTTTTTTCCCCTAATTAAAAAAATCGTAAAAATCTATGAAAATGAAAGTTAAGGAGTAATGGGGGAGTAATAGGGAATTTTAAAAGAAAATAAAAGAGAAAAAATAAAAAAGAGAAAATAAAAAAAGAAGAAAAAAATTTTTTTTTCCTTACTTAAAAAAAAAAAATAGTAAAAATATATCTAGGAATTTCTCTGGAGCTGTTGCGGTCAGTGTGGGTTTGGCTCAGTTTCAGATAGCTCCTCGTTCCAGCTTACACTTCTCGATATCTACAGGGCCCTTCCGGTGAAGTCGGTGTTTTCTACAGGGATTTTAATCTGTTGCACCAGTCCCTTCTGAAGCGGTTCCCTTTGTTTATTTGGCTTCTGTTTGCTGGTCTCTTCAGAGCCTCATTTCCGCCCTGACACAGGCGGGCGGAGGTGGACTCTTATTCAGTTAGCTAGTTCCCTTGCGCTGCTGGGAGGGGCTGACGCTGCGGGGATGGGCTGGCCCTGCGGGGCGGGGCTGACGCTGCGGGGAGGGGCTGGCCCTGCGGGGGCGGGCTGGCGCTGCCGGGAGGGGCTGACGCTGCTTTCTCCGTCTGCGCTGCTCAGGCTCCCGGCTGTTCTATATGGAGCGCGCCCCGCGCTGCGCTAGGTTCCAGCCCTCGGGTGTTACACAAAAACGCGGAAGGAAAAGCTGCGCCTGCTCTCTGTGCCTTCCCCGTCAGAGCGGTCCAGGCAGCGAGGGGCTTGATGGGCGCACTATCCCCAGGTGTGGCGCACTCACTCCCTTCCGCGGATCCAGTCTCAGTTTCCGCTGGCGCCAGTCGGGTGCGCGCGCCTTCCGCCCTCTGCGTCCCCAGCCCCAGTCCCCGCCCGCGCCGGTCGGGTGTCTGCGCCCTGTGTCTCGCCGCGACCTTCCCCTCCCCCCTGCCTCCTGCCCCCGGCGGGGCTGGGCGGGTCCGCAGCCTGCGACCTCTTCTTGGGACTTTCTCCGTCCCTTTGTTCTGCGAACGGCCGGCAGTGTGTTCCGGCCGGTTAATTTTCTCTCTTTTGGTCTCCCACAGTTCAAGTTGGCACCTCACAGAAGCTCCCTCCAATTGTCCTCAGGGCACTCAGGCCCGGACCCTAGCCCAAGCAAGGCCGCCTAAGACTCCCTTCCCGGGACGGGTCTCCGTCCTTAGCTCTTTTGTCTCACTTTTTATCCTTTATATTTTGTCCTACCTCCTTTCGAAGACAATGGTCTGCTTTTCTGGGCGCCTGATGACCTCAGCTAGCGATCAGAAGTTGTTTTGTGAGGTTTGCTCTGCATTCAGTTATTCTTTTGATGAATTTGTAGGAGAGAAAGTGGTCTCCCCGTCCTACTCCTCCGCCATCTTGGCTCCTCCTCCCTTAACTTTAATTTTCATAGATTTCTATGATTTTTTTAATTAGGAAAAATTTTTTTCTTGTTTTTTTTTTCCTTTTTCTCTTCTTTTTTCTATTTTTCTTTTTCTCTTATTTCCTTTTAAAGTCCTCTATTACTCCTCTACTACTCCTTAATTTTCATTTTCATTACACTATAACCTTGCAAAAAAAAAAAGAGAAGCCCTATTTTTAAACCGAGGTTCATATATATTTCTTAAAATTTTTTGTGTTTTGGTTTTTAATATTGTATTTTTAAGAGTCTAACCTCTACTCTAGATTTTTAATCTTTGCTTTTCAGTATATGATATAAATTGTGGACATTTAAGAATCCAATATTCAGTTCCCATTTTTATTCAGGAGTGTGTTGATTACTCTCTCCCAATCTTGACTCTCCGTTTTCTACCTCAGAACACCTCTATTTCCTCCTTTCCCCTTCTCTTCCCAATCCAATTCTGTGAATCCTTGTGGGTGTCTCGGCTACGGAGAACACTCTGGGAACAGACAACTGTGTAGATCTGTCTCTCTCCTCTTGAGTCCCCCTTTTTCTCCTCCTGCTAATCTCTATCTCCCTCCTCCCTCTCCTCTTCTTCATGTAACTCTGTGAACCTCTCTGGGTGTCCCTCACAGGGGAGAATCTTTTCACCATTAACCTAGAAGTTTTATGATCAGTGCTGTATAGTTGGAGAAGTCTTGAGACTACTGGAAGAATAAAACTGAAATCCAAAGGAAGGAGACTTAAGCTCAAAACCTGAGAAAACCAGAAAACTCCTGACTACATGGAACATTAAGTAATAAGAGACCGTCCTAAAGCCTCCATACCTACACTGAAACCAACCATCACCGACGAGACAATAAGTTTTAGAGCAAAACATACCACACAAATTCTCCAGCAACACAGGAACATCGCCCTGAACGTCAACATACAGGCTGCCCAAGGTCACACCTAACACATAGATCCATCTCAAAACTCATTACTGGGCACTCCATTGCACTCCAGAGAGAAGAAATCTAGTTCCATGCACCAGAACACCAACGTAAGCTTCCCTAACCAGGAAACCTTGACAAGCCAATCGTCCAACCCAATCCACTGGGTAAAAACTCCACAATGAAAAGGAACCACAGACATCCAGATTACAGAAAGCCCACTCCAGACACAGCAATCTAAACAAGATGACAAGGCAGAGAAATACCCAACAGGTAAAGGAACATGAAAAATGCCCACCAAGTCAAACAAAAGGGGAGGAGATAGGGAATCTACCTGAAAAACAATTTAGAATAATGATAATAAAAATGATCCAAACCCTTGAAAACAAAATGGAGTTACAGATAAATAGCCTGGAGACAAAGATTGAGAAGATGCAATAAATGTTTAATAAAGACCTAGAAGAAATAAAAAGAGTCAATTAAAAATGAATAATGCAATAAATGAGATCAAAAACACTCTGGAGGCAACCAAGAGTAGAATAACGGAGGCAGAAGATAGGATACATGAGGTAGAAGGTAAAATGGTGGAAATAAATGAAGCAGAGAGGAAAAAAGAAAAAAGAATTAAAAGAAATGAGGACAACCTCAGGGACCCCTGGGACAATGTGAAACGCCCCAACATTCTAATCATAGGAGTCCCAGAAGAAGAAGACAAAAAGAAAGGCCATGAGAAAATACTCGAGGAGATAATAGCTGAAAACTTCCCTAAAATGGGGAAGGAAATAGTTACACAAGTCCAAGAAACCCAGAGAGTCCCAAAAAGGATAAACCCAAGGCGAAACACCCCAAGACACATATTAATCAAATTAACAAAGATCAAACACAAAGAACAAATATTAAAAGCAGCAAGGGAGAAACAACAAATAACACACAAAGGGATTCCCATAAGGATAACAGCTGATCTATCAATAGAAACCCCCCAGGCCAGAAGGGAATGGCAGGACGTACTGAAAGTAATGAAAGAGAATAACCTACAACCTAGATTACTGTATCCAGCAAGGATCTCATTCAGATATGAAGGAGAATTCAAAAGCTTTACAGATAAGCAAAAGCTGAGAGAATTCAGCACCACCAAACCAGCTCTTCAACAAATGCTAAAGGATCTTCTCTAGACAGGAAATACAGAAAGGTTGTATAAACGTGAACCCAAAACAACAAAGTAAATGGCAACGGGACCACACCTATCAATAATTACCTTAAAAGTAAATGGGTTGAATGCCCCAACCAAAAGACAAAGATTGGCTGAATGGATACAAAAACAAGACCCCTATATATGCTGTCTACAAGAGACCCACCTCAAAACAAGAGACACATACAGACTAAAAGTGAAGGGCTGAAAAAAAATATTTCATGCAAACGGAGACCAAAAGAAAGCAGGAGTCGCAATACTCATATCAGATAAAATAGACTTTCAAATAAAGGATGTGAAAAGAGACAAAGAAGGACACTACATAATGATCAAAGGATCAATCCAAGAAGAAGATATAACATTTATAAATATATATGCACCCAACATAGGAGCAACGCAATATGTACGGCAAGCGCTAATGAGTATGAAAGAGGAAATTAATAGTAACACAATAATAGTGAGAGACTTTAATACCCCACTCACAACTATGGATAGATCAACTAAACAGAAAATTAACAAGGAAATACAAACCTTAAATGAAACAATGGACCAGCTAGACCTAATTGATATCTATAGGACATTTCACCCCAAAACAATCAACTTCACCTTTTTCTCAAGTGCACACGGAACCTTCTCCAGAATAGATCACATCCTGGGTCATAAATCTAGTCTTGGAAAATTCAAAAAAATTGAAATCATTCCAGTCATCTTTTCTGACCACAGTGCAGTAAGATTAGATCTCAATTACAGGAAAAAAAAATTGTTAAAAATTCAAACATGTGGAGGCTAAATAACACACTTCTGAATAACCAATAAATCATAGAAGAAATCAAAAAAGAAATCAAAATATGTATAGAAATGAATGAAAATGAAAACACAACAACCCAAAACCTATGGGACACTGTAAAAGCAGTGCTAAGGGGAAGGTTCATAGCATTACAGGCTCACATCAAGAAACAAGAAAAAAGTCAAATAAATAACCTAACCCTATACCGAAAGCAATTAGAGAAGGAAGAAATGAAGAAATGAAGAAGGGTTAGTAGAAGGAAAGAAATCTTAAAAATTAGGGCAAAAATTAATGCAAAAGAAACTAAAGAGACCATAACAACAATCAACAAAGTTAAACTGGTTTTTTGAAAAAATAAACAAAATTGACAAACCATTAGCAAGACTCATTAAGAAACAAAGAGAGAAGAACCAAATTAACAAAATTAGAAATGAAAATGGACAGATCACAACAGACAACTCTCAAATACCAAAGGATCATAAAGAGACTACTACCAGCAGATCTATGCAAAAATGGAACAACTTGGAAGAAATGCGACAAGTTTTCTTTAGAAAAGTATAACTTTCCAAAAGGCTTGAACCAGGAAGAAATAGAAATCTTAACAAGACCCAATCACAAGCAAGTAAATCGAACGCTAATTAAAAAATCTTCCAAGCAAACAAAATCCCTAGGGACCAGATGGCTTCACAGCTGAATTCTACCAAAAATGTAGAGAAGAGCTAACACCTATCTTACTCAAACTCTTCCAGAAAATTGCAGAAGAAGGTCAGCTTCCAAACTCATTCTATGAGGCCACCATCACCCTAAGTCCAAAACCAGACAAAGATGCCACAAAAAAAGAAAACTACAGGCCAATATCACTGATGAACATAGATGCAAAAATCCTTAACAAAATTCTAGCAAACAGAATCCAACAATATATTAAAAAAATCACACACCATGACCAAGTGGGCTTTATCCCAGGAATGCAAGTATTCTTTTTTATCTGCAAATCAATCAATGTAATACACCACATCAACAAATTGAAAGATAAAAGCCATATGATTATCTCAATAGATGCAGAGAAAGCCTTTGACAAAATTCAACACTCATTTATGATTAAAACTCTCCAGAAAGCAGGAATAGAAGGAACATATCTCAACATCATAAAGCTATATATGAAAAACCCACAGCAAGCATTACCCTCAATGGTGAAAAATTGAAAGCATTTTCCCTGAAATCAGGAACAAGACAAGGGCGTCCACTCTCACCACTACTATTTAACATAGTTTTGGAAGCTTTGGCCACAGCAATCAGTTCAGAAAGATAAGTAAAAGGAATCCAGATAGGAAAAGAAGAAGTGAAACTCTCGCTGTTTGCAGATGACATGATCCTTTCCATAGAAAACACTAAAGACTCTACCAGAAAATTACTATAGCTAATCAACGAATATAGTAAAGTTGTAGGATATAAAATTAACACACAGAAATCTCCTATATTCCTATACACTAACAATGAGAAAACAGAAAGAGAAATTAAGGAAACAATACCATTCACCATTGCAACAAAAAGAATAAAATACTTAGGAGTATATCTACCTAAAGAAACAAAAGACCTATACATCGAAAACTATAAAACACTGATGAAAGAAATCAAAGAGGAACACAAACAGATGGAGAAACATACCGTGTTCATGGATTGGAAGAATCAATATTGTCAAAATGGCTATTCTACCCAAAGCAATCTATAGATTCAATGCAATCCCTATCAAGCTACCAACGGTATTTTTCACAGAACTAGACCAAAGAATTTCACAATTTGTATGGAAATACAAAAAAACCTCGAATAGCAAAGTAATCTTGAGAAAGGAAGAATGGAACTGGAGGAATCAACTTGCCTGACTTCAGACTCTACTACAAAGCCACAGTCTCAAGACAGTATGGTACTGGCACAAAGACAGAAATATAGATCAAGAACAGAAATAGGAAAGGCCCAGAGAAAATCCACGGACCTAGGACACCTTATCTTTGACAAAGGAGGCAAGGATATACAATGGAAAAAAGACAACCTCTTTAACAAGTGGTCCTGGGAAAACTGGTCAACCACTTGGAAAAGAATGAAACTAGAACACTTTCTAACACCATACACAAAAATAAACTCAAAATGGATTAAAGACCTAAATGTAAGACCAGAAACTATAAAACTCCTAGATGAGAACATAGGCAAAACACTCTCCGACATAAATCACAGCAAGATCCTCTATGACCCTCCTTCCAGAATATTGGAAATAAAAGCAAAAATAAACAAATGGGACCTAATGAAACTTAAAAGCTTTTGCACAACAAAGGAAACTATAAGCTAGGTGAAAAGATATCCCTCAGATTGGGAGATAGTAATAGGAAATGAAGCAACAGACAAAGGATTAATCTCAAAAATATACAAGCAACTCATGCAGCTCAATTCCAGAAAAATAAATGACCCAATCAAAAAATGGGCCAGAGAACTAAACAGACATTTCTCCAAAGAAGACATACAGATGGCTAACAAACACATGAAAAGATGCTCAACATCACTCATTATCAGAGAAATGCAAATCAAAACCACAATGAGGTACCATTACATGCCAGTCAGGATGGCTGCTATCCAAAAGTCTACAAGCAATAAATGCTGGAGAGGGTGTGGAGAAAAGGGAACCCTCTTACACTGTTGGTGGGAATGCAAACTAGTACAGCCGCTATGGAAAACAGTGTGGAGATTTCTTAAAAAACTGGAAATAGAACTGCCATATGACCCAGCAATCCCACTTCTGGGCATACACACTGAGGAAACCAGATTTGAAAGAGACACATGCACCCCAATGTTCATCGCAGCACTGTTTATAATAGCCAGGACATGGAAGCAACCTAGATGCCCATTAGCAGACAAATGGATAAGGAAGCTGTGGTACATATACACCATGGAATATTACTCAGCCATTAAAAAGAATTCATTTGAATCAGTTCTAATGAGATGGATGAAACTGGAGCCCATTATACAGAGTGAAGTAAGCCAGAAAGATAAAGAACTTTACAGCATACTAACACATATATATGGAATTTAGAAAGATGGTAACGATAACCCTATATGCAAAACAGAAAAAGAGACACAGAAATACAGAACAGACTTTTGGACTCTGTGGGAGAAGGTGAGGGTGGGATGTTTCGAGAGAACAGCATGTATATTATCTAAAGTGAAACAGATCACCAGCCCAGGTGGGATGCATGAGACAAGTGCTCGGGCCTGGTCCACTGGGAAGACCCAGAGGAATCGGGGGGAGAGGGAGGTGGGAGGGGGGATCGGGATGGGGAATACATGTAACTCCATGGCTGATTCATGTCAATGTATTACAAAACCCACTGCAATGTTGTGAAGTAATTAACCTCCAACTAATAAAAATAAGTGAAAAAAATAAGAAAAAAATAAAATAAAATAAATTAAAAATTGAAATATAAAAACCATATGGGTATCTCAATAGATGCAGAGAAAGCCTTTGACAAAATTCAACATCCATTAAGGACAAACATCCTCCAGAATGTAGGCATAGAAAAACATACCTCAACATATTAAAAACCATATACATTAAACCCACTACAAACATTATTGTCAATGGTGAAAAATTGAAAGCATTTCCCTAAAATCAGGAATGAGACAAGGATGCCCACTCTCATGACTACTATTCAACATAGTTTTGGAAGTTTTAGCCACAGCAATCAGTGCAGAAAAAGAAATAAAAGGAATCCAGATAGGAAAAGAAGTAAAACTCTCACTGTTTGCAGATGACATGATCCTGTACATAGAAAATGGTAAAGAGTCTACCTGAAAATTACTAGAGCTAATCAATGAATATAGTAAAGTTTCAGGATATAAAATTTACACATAGAAATCCCTAACATTCTTATACACTGACAGTGAGAAAACACAAAGAGAAATTAAGGAGATTATTCCATTCACCAGTGCGATGCACGGAGTAAAATTCTTAGGAATAAATCTACATAAAGAAACAAAAGACCTATATAAAGAAAACTATAAAACACTGATAAATCAAAGATGACACAAATAGATGGAGATATACACCATGTTCATGGAGCAGAAGAATCAATATAGTGAAAATGAGTATACTACCCAAAGCAATCTCTAGATTCAATGCAATCCCTATCAAGCTGCCAATGGTATTTTTCACAGAGCTAGAACAAATAACTTCACAATTTGTATGTAAATACAAAAAAACCTCGAATAGCCAAAGCAATCTTGAGAAATAAGAATGGAACTGGAGGAATCAACCTGCCTGACTTCAGACTGTACTACAAAGCCACAGTCATCAAGACAGTATGGTACTGGCAAAAGACAAAAAAAAAATAGATCAATGGAACAAAATAGAAACCCCATAGATAAATCCACTCACCTATCGACACCTTATCTTTGACAAAGGAACCAAGAATATACAATGGAGAAAAGACAATCTCTTTAACAAATGGTGCTGGGAAAAGTGGTCAGTCACCTGTAAAAGAAACAAGAACACTTTCTGACACCATACACAAAAATAAACTCAAAATGGATTAAACGTCTAAATGTAAGATGAGAAAAGATAAAACTTCTAGAGGAAAATATAGGCAAAACACTCTCCAACATAAATCACAGCAGGATTTCCACCTCCCAGTGTAATGAAAATAAAAGCAAAAATAAACAAATGGGACCTAATTAAACTTAAAATCTTTTGCACAATGGAGGAAGTTATAAACAAGGTGAAAATACAACCTTCAGAATGGGAGTGAAGTTTAGCAAATGAAGCGACTGACAAAGAATTAATCTCTAAAATATACAAGCAACTCCTGCAGCTCAATTCTAGAAAAATAAACAACCCAATCAAAAAAATGGACCAAAGCACTAAACAGACATTTCTCCAAAGAAGACATACAGATGGCTAACAACACATGAAAAGATGCTCAACATCACTCATTATCAGAGAAATGCAAATCAAACCCACAATGAGGTACCATCCGATGCCAGTCAGAATGGCTGGTATCAAAAAGTCTTCAAGCAATAAATGCTGGAGAGGGTGTGGAGAAAAGGGAACCCTCTTACACTGTTGGTGGGAATGCAAACTAGTCCAGCCACTATGGAGAACAGTGTGGAGATTCCTTAAAAAATTGGAAATAGCACTGCCATACTACCCAGCAATCCCACTCCTGGGCATATACACCAAGGAAACCAGAATTGAAAAGGACACATATACCTCAATGTTCATCTCAGCACTGTTTACAATAGCCAGGACATGGAAGCAACCTAGATGTCCACTGGCAGAGGAATGGATATGAAAGCGGAGGTACATATACACAATGGAATACTCCTCAGCCATTAAATAGAATGCATTTGAATCAGTTATAATGAAGTGAGTGAAACTGGAGCCTATTATACAGAATGAAGTATGTCAGAAAGAAAAGCACCAATACAGTATATTATGGAACACAGTATACCTGGAATTTAGAAAGATGGTAATGATGACCTTATGTGTGAGACAGCGAAAGAGACACAGATGTAAAGAACAGACTTTTGGGTTCTATGGGAGAAGGCGAGGGTGGGATGGTTTGAGAGAATAGCATTGAAACATATATATTAGCATATGTAAATTAGATGACCAGTGCAAGTTCTATGTGTGAAGCAGAGCACTCAAAGCCAGTGCTCTGGAACAATCGAGAGGGATAGAGTGGGGAGGGAGGTGGTGGGGGGAGGTTCAGGATGGAGGAACACAAACACACCTATTGCTGATTCATGTCGATGTATGGCAAAAACCATCAAATATTATAAATAATTGTCTAAATAAATTAATTTTAAGAAAGCATTATAAATCAATTATCCTTGAATTAAATATAAGTTTAAACAGAAAAAAAAGATAATTTCAATGAGTGGAAAAAAAGAAAGACAGCCATTAAACTGCAGTGGTTTGAATGACTTAGGAATGTATGTAAACAGACCAAAGCCAAAGTCTATAATGTCTCAAGGATAACAAACTGAAAACTAAGGACAATGCATCACAAATAGTCAAGTAATGCAACTGCTTAAACTACAGCCAAGTTATGTTTTTTTCTTTACTTATACCTGCTTTTTCTCTATAAAAGTCTTTCATTTAGCTCCTGTTGGTGGAGCACTCTTAATCATTTTCAGTCTGGTACTGCCAGATTCCAACTAAGTTTTGCTCAAATAAAGTCAAAGTTTATAAAATGCCTCAGCTTATCTTTTAATACTTCCATGCTTCAGAAACTCCAATTCTTCCCATTGTGATTAATGCAAAATCTGAACTTCTCACCTATAATAATATGGTTCTTGCCTACCACTCCAGTTTTATTTTCTATGACACTCTCCTTCATACACTTTGCTATAATAACAATATCCTCTTCAAATCTCTTGAAAATTTTAAGCTTGTTTCTGTTCTGGTGCCTTTGCAAACTATTTCTTCTACTTGAAGTGCTTTTTGCTCAGAATTTTGTGTGGTTGGCAACTTTGCGCCATTTAGGTCTCAGCTCAAATATTATCTCTTGTGGTAGTTATTCTCCAAACATGATTCCCCAAGGAATCACACTCCTTCATTATTCTTATTCTTGTATATCTCATCTCTTTAAATCTGAGATGGGAGCCAAGATGGCAGAGGAGTAGGACAGGGAGACCACTTTCTCTCCTACAAATTCATCTAAAGAATAACTGAACACAGAGCAAACTTCACAAAACAACTTCTGATCGCTAGCTGAGGTCATCAGGCGCCCAGAAAAGCAGCCCATTGTCTTCGAAAGGAGGTAGGACAAAATATAAAAGATAAAAAGTGAGACAAAAGAGCTAAAAACGGAGATCCGTCCCAGGAAGGGAGTCTTAGGCGGCATTGCTTGGGGTAGGGTCCGGGCCTGAGTGCCCTGAGGACAATCAGAGGGAGTTTCTGTGAGTTGCCAACTTGAACAGTGGGAGAGCAAAAGAGAGAGAGAAAATTAACCGGCCCGAACACACTGCCGGCCGTTCGCAGAACAAAGGGACCGAGAAAGTCCAGAGAAGAGCTCGCAGGCTGCGGACTGGCCCAGCCCCGCCGGAGGCAGGAGGCAGGGGGGAGGGGAAGGTCGCAGCCGGAACACAGGGCGCAGGACAATGACTGGCCATGGGCGGGGACTGGGGCTGGGGACGCGGAGGGCAGACAGGCGCGCGCACACCGACTGGCGGCCAGCGGAAATGAGAACTGGGTCCGGCGGAAGGGACTGGACGCCACACCTGGGGAGAGTGCGCCAAGCCCCTGGCTGCCTGGACCGCTCTGACGGGAAAGGCACAGACAGCAGGCGCAGCTTTTCGCTCCGCGCTTTTGTGGAACACCCAAGGGCTGGAGCCTCGCGCAGCACGGGGCGCGCTCCATATAGAACAGCCAGGAGCCTGAGCAGCGCAGACGGAGA
>NC_057419.1:57848177-57929137 GCF_019320065.1 Cervus canadensis
GAGCTGCTCTTGAGAAACTATATGCAGGTCAGGAAGCAACAGTTAGAACTGGACATGGAACAACAGACTGGTTCCAAATAGGAAAAGGAGTACATCAAGGCTGTATATCATCACCCTGCTTATTTAACTTGTATGCAGAGTACATCATGAGAAACACTGGGCTGGAAGAAGCACAAGCTGGAATCAAGATTGCCGGGAGAAATATCAATAACCTCACATATGCAGATGACACTACCCTTATGGCAGAGAGTGAAGAGGAACTAAAAAGCCTCTTGATGAAAGTGAAAGTGGAGAGTGAAAAAGTTGGCTTAAAGCTCAACATTCAGAAAACTAAGATCATGACATCTGATCCCATCACTTCATGGCAAATAGATGGGGAGACAGTGGAAAGAGTGTCAAACTTTATTTTTTTTTGGGGGGGGCGGGGCTCCAAAATCACTGCAGATGGTGATTGCAGCCATGAAATTAAAAGACACTTACTCCTTGGAAAGAAAGTTATGACCAAACTAGATAGCATGTTAAAAAGCAGAGACATGACTTTACCAACAAAGGTCCATCTAGTCAAGACTATGGTTTTTCCAGTGGTCATGTATAGATGTGAGAGTTGGACTCTGAAGAAAGCTGAGTGGTGAAGAATGGATGCTTTTGAACTGTGGTGTTGGAGAAGACTCTTGAGAGTCCCTTGGACTGCAAGGAGATCCAATCAGTCCATCCTAAAGGAGATCAGTCCTGAATGTTCATTGGACGGACTGATGCTGAAGCTGAAACCCCAATACTTTGGCCACCTCATTTGAAGAGTTAACTCATTGGAAAAGACCCTGATGCTGGAAGGGTTTGGGGGCAGGAGGAGAAGGGGACGACAGAGGAATAGATGGCTGGATGGCATCACTGACTGAATGGACATGATTTTGAGTAAACTCTGGGAGTTGGTGATGGACAGGGAGGCCTGGCATGCTGCGATTCGTGGGACTGCAAAGAGTCGGACACAACTGAGTGACTGAACTGAACTGAAGTGAACCACTGTGTTAAGATGGCTGATTACCCTAAGATCAACATGCTATGAAGAATCCCATGCTAGTCATGTGTGGAGAAGTCACAGGAAGAGAAAGAGATACCTGTGAAGCCAGTGTGTCTAGCCATCCCATTTTGAGTCGTTTTAGTTTATCTGTAGCCCCAGATTAAACACCATCCATGCAAGTAAAGAAGTCATCCTGGACATTTTATTTTCTTCATAGTATGTATCACCATTGAAACTACTCTGGTTTACTAATTATTTTTCATTTCTATTGTATATCTTGTCCTACTAGTATGTAACATCTATGAGAACAAATATCTTTGTATACTCTTATATTCCAATCAACTAAATCATGCATTGCAGACTTTTTTGTGTGTACAAATCACCTAGTGATCTTTAAATCTGGATTCTGATTCAAAAGGTCTGAAATGGGCCCTAAAATTTCAGAGTTTCTAAAAGGCTCTTAGGTGGTACAGATACTGCTGTTCTATAGACCATGCATTGAATAGCATGACAATAGAGAGCTCTAGGTAGAAGTCAGTGAATGGGATCCACCTGGAAGAATTTGTTCCCTTCTGTGTGAACCTCTGGCTTTCTAGCTTCTCTTGAAAAAACAGAAGATTTAGAATCTCTTGGCTAACATTTCCACCTTGCAATAGTCAGCTGGAACTGGGTCCAGCTGCTCTCTTCTAGGGACATAGAACCTATCTTGTAGCTCCTGCTTAGCCCTAGCAGACATCTGAACTTCTACTCTTCAGGGCCCTCTGACCTTCATTTTTACTCTAACTCCACAATTCCAGGAGATCAAAACCAAGAATGTCTTCTCCTACAAACAAATGTTTTCTCTAGAAATGATAATATTTGTATATTGTATAATGTGTGTATATTTCAGGAATGTGGTCTCTCTAGAGTAGTGCTTCTCAAACTTTAATGTCCATTGATATTTTTGTAAAAATAAATATTCTGATTAAGTGGTAAGATTGGTGTTCTGTGATGTCAATACCATCGATATGAACCACACTTTGAGGATCAAGGACCTGGAGCAATTCCTACCACAGAAAAGGACCTCAGTATTTGTTGGACCAGTTAATGTGTTTCATATAATGACCCTATTACAGTAACATTGCCTCAATTTTATAGACAAGGTAACTGAGATTCACGAAATTGAGTGACACATCTAAGGTCACACAGTTAGTATGTAACAGAGTCTACACTCAAAGTGATCCATCTGATAGTAAAGCTGACTTCTAATTTTCTAAAATCTCACCTGGATAACCTTTGAACAATTTTATAATTGGGTATAGTATGACTTTTATAGACAGCATGTGGATTATCAGATTCTCAAACCCCCCTCACTTCCCTAGATTTTCTTATATAGGCTATAAAATCTTGAACCCCAAGACTAATATTTGAATGCAAATACTTAGAGAAGTTAAGGCCTGTTATAGAAGCAAGATAGCTAAGAACATGTCAGGATCACAAGTAGTCAGTTATATCAGAAAACATTGGGCACAGAGGAGCAATATTCAAAATATTTAACAAAATGTATGGCAATGGCCCCCAAATATCTGAATAAATGTAAGTCTGTGATGTTAAAATAATGTTCAAGGAACATTACTCCTTTAGTTGCCATATTCTAGGAAGGATTAGGTGTTCCAGGTGAGAGATTACTGCAGTAAGGGATATGTAGGGAGCTTAGGGTAGTGACTATTTACCAGCTGGTATAGAAACACTTTAATATTTAAGAGATGATATAACTTTGAATTTCCTGAATATTAGCCCTAAGTATCAGAAAATGAAGGTCTTCCCAGGTGTCTCAGTAGTAAAAAAATCCTCCTGCCAATGCAGGAGAAGCAGATTTGATCCCTAGGTCAGGAAGATTCCCTGAGGTAGGAAATGGTAACCCAGTCCAGTATTCTTGCCTGAAAAATTCCATGGAGAGAAAAGCCTAGCAGGCTACAGTCCATGGGGTTGCAAAGAGTCTGACATGTCTGTGCACATACACATGCAAGACCCAGATTTTCCCATAGTCAGTCCCTCCCATCAGAAAGGCTTCCACAAGCCTCTTATCCTAATCCATCAGAGGGCAGAAAGAATGAAAACCACAATTACAGAGAGCTAACCAAACTGATCACAGCCTTGTCTAACTCAATGAAACTATGAGCCATGCCATGTAGGGCCACTCAAGATGGACAGGCCATGGTGGAGAGTTTTGACAAAATGTGGTCCACTGGAGAAGGGAATGGCAAACCACTTCAGTATTCTTCCCTTGAGAAACCCATGAGCAGTATGAAAAGGCAAAAAGATATGACATTGAAAGATGAACTCCCCAGGTTTGTAGGTGTCCAATATGCTACAGGAGAACAGTGGAGAAATAACTCCAGAAAGAAAGAAGAGACAGAGCCAAAGCAAAAACAACACCCAGTTGTGAATGTGACTGGTGATGGAAGCAAAGTCTGATGTTGTAAAGAACAATATTGCATAGGAACCTAGAATGTCCATGCATCAAGGTAAATTGGAAGTGATCAAGCAGGAGATGGCAAGAATGAACACTGACAATTTAGGAATCAGTGATTTAAAAATGGACCAGAATGGGTGAATTTAATTCAGATGCACATTACGTCTACTACTGTGGGCAAGAATCCCTTAGAAGAAATGGAGTGGCCCTCGTGGTCAACAAAAGAGTCCAAAATTCAGTATTTGGGTGCAGTCTCAAAAATGACAGAATGATCTCTGGTCGTTTCCAAGGCAAACCATTCAATATCACAGTAATCCAATTCTATGCCCCAACCACCAATACCAAAGAAGCTTGAGTTGAGCAGTTCTATGAAGACCTACAAGAGGTTCTAGAACTAACACCAAAAAATATATCCTTTTCATCATGGGGACTGGAATGCAAAAGTAGGAAGTCAAGAGATACCTGGAGTAATGGACAAATTTGGCCTTGGAGTACAGAATGAAGCAGGGCAAAGGTTTACACAGTTTAGCCAAGAGAATGCACTGGTTATAGCAAACACCCTCTTCCAACAACACAAGAGATGAGTCTACACATGGACATCCCCAGATGGTCAATACCAAAATCAGATTGATCATATTCTTTGCAGCCAAAGATGAAGAAGCTCTATACAGTCAGCAAAACCAAGACCGGGAGCTGACTGTGGCTCGGATCATGAACTTTGTATTGCAAAATTCAGACTTAAGTTGAAGAAAGTAGGGAAAATCACAAGACCATTCAGGTATATACTAAATCAAATCCCTTATGATTACACAGTGGAAGTGACAGATTCAAGGGATTAGATCTGATAGACATAGTGCCTGAAGAACTATGGACGGAGGTTCACAACATTGTAAAAGAGGCTGTGATCAAAACCACCCCCAAGAAAAAGAATGCAAAAAGACAAAATGGTTGTCTAAGGAGGCTTTACAAATAGCTGATAAAAGAAGAGAGGCAAAAGACAAAGGAAAAAGGAAACATATATCCATCTGAATGCAAAGTTACAAAGAATAGCAAGGAGAAATAAGAAAACTTTCCTCAGTGATCAATGCAAAGAAATAGAGGAAAACAATAGAATGGGCAAGACTAGAGATCTATTCAAGAAAATTAGAGATACCAAAGGAACATTTCATGCAAATATAGGCACAACAAAAGACAGAAATGGTATGGACCTAACAGAAGCAGAAGATATTAAGAAGAAATGTCAAGAACACACAGAAGAACTATACAAAAAATACTCTAGACGGAATCAATAGCAGAATAACTGAAGCATAAGACTAAATAAGTTAGTAACAAGACAGACTAGTGGAAATAAGTTCTGAAGAGCATAATAAAGGGAAAACAGTGGAAAGAACTGAGGATAATCTCAGAGACACCTGGGACAATGTTAAATGCACCAACATTCAACTTACAGGAGTCTCAGAAGAAGAGAATAAGAAAGATCTGAGAAAAGTTTTGAAGAGATTATAGTGGAAAACCCACCTAATATGGAAAAGGAAATAGTCAAGTCCAAGAAGTGCAGAGTCCCATACAGGATAAACCCAAAGAGAAACATGCCAAGACACATAGTAATTAAACTAACCAAAATTAAAAGTAAAAAGTATTAACAGCAGCAAGGGGAAAACATCAACTAACATACAAGGTAATCACAATATTAACACCTGATCTTTCAGCACAAACTCTCTAGTCCAGTAGGTAGTGGCAAGATATCTTTAAAATATTGAAAGGGAAAAACCTACAATCAAGATTGCTCTACCCAGCAAGGATCTCATTTAAAATTAATAAAGAAACCAAAAGCTTTACAGACAAAAATTAAGAGAATTCAGCATAATCAAACCAGTTTTACACAAATGCTACAGAAGGAGAAGGAAAACACCTACAAAACAACTCCAAAAAAAGTAAGAAAATATCAATATGAAACACATATCACTAATTGCTTTTAAATTCAATTAATTTAATACTCCAACCAAAAGACACGGACTGATTGAGTGTATACAAATGCAAGTCTTATGTATATACTGTCTATAAGAGACTAATTTCAGACCTAGAGACACATACAGATTGAAAGAGAGAGGATGGAAAAAAGTATTCCAGAGAATGAGATGGCAGAGGAGTAGATGGATATTGAGCACATCTCTCTCCATGGATACATCACTAATACACTTTCAGATACATAAGATCTTGCAGAACACCAGCTGAGAGCAGGCAAGAGTACCTGAAAAGAATATATGAACCAGGAAGAACTTGGTAGGATGAAGGAAGTGTGGGGGGAGGGGGTGGTGCAAGGAGAGTGAGCAGGACTGGACTTGCACCTGGGGAGTGGGGGAACTGAACTAAGGGTTAGATCCCCACATCAGGGAAAATGTTTGGGGCAGAGAAGAAGCATTTGAGGCTGTTGGAGAGTGAAGAAGCTGATCTGTGATAGTCTTATTGAAATGAGAATCACAGAGACAGTCCTTGCTGCATTCATGCATACCCTAGACAGGGATGCAAGTCCCCTAGAAAGCACAGCAGCTGGGAGCTGGAGCGTAGGGACTGGAGAGCAAATTCCAGGGTGAGGTCTGCTGTTGGCTCCAGGGAGATGCCCCAAGGGGACATGAAGGGGGAGATCATGGTTGGAAATAACTGTGTAGGAAAATCAGGCAGCCATGAAGGCAAAGTGATATTGCTGAGTCATGTACAGGGTGGGGTGCTAACACTGTAGCCTCTCTCTCCCACACACCAGCACCAGCAACTGAACAATAGAGAAAGACCCCAGACAGGCTGGCCCTTTAAACCTCTGATGGGCCGAACAACAGAGAAGGACTCCAGCCAGGAGGGCCTTTTAAGTGCCTGATCAGGCCAAGCAAAAAAGAAGGACTAGCCAAAGAGACCCTCTGATCACCAGCTGCCAGAGGCTAGAAAAAGACTAACTGGGCCATAGCTCCTGCTGTTGAGGTAGTCAGTGTCCCTACACACTTGGTGCTCCCAGGGTGCCTGTGATCCAAGCAGCTCCCAGGGTGCCTGTGCCACCTCTATACTCAACACTTTCTGGGACAGAGCTGCCAGAAGCTAGGGAAAAAACCTTAGGATACCACATTTTGTGCTGCTCTAGCTGCTTGCTCCTGAGTACCTGGTGCTGCTGGGGCCCTTGTGATCCAAGCAACTGTGCCACCTTCACACCTGGTCCTCACTGAGGCAGATCCGGGTGCTCCAGGGCAGACTCAGGAGCAAAGCCTTGTGGATGACTCACATACAGAGGTGGAGATAAAACCACAGTTGTAACACAGGGACAGTATGGCTAAGGAAGAGAACCCAAATGCTTCCCACTAGCTATACAAGTGGCAGGTTAAATTCAGAAGATCAACGGGGCTGACTCTGTGTCCTATGGGATGTATAAAAGGACAATGAAAGCTCCCATAAAAGAAAACAAACTGGCTCTGGCACCTGGAGGTGGACATTGGAGGCAAGAATACACAGCAGTAAGACCAGACTAGAGCCTGAGCTGCCACCACAGCAGGTCCAGAGACCAGTCTAGTATTGGAGGGCATCCTAGGGAGGAGAGGTGGACTGTGACTCACAAAGAGGGAAAAGATACTGACAGCTGAGATTCAAAAAAAATACTTATTATTCTTATATTTTGACTTTTTCTTTAGTTGTTTCTTGATTTTTTTCTTTTTTCCCCCACTGTTGCTATATTTGTTGATTTTATTAGTACTATTAAATTCATTTAACCTTCTGATAATTTTTTAATTGTACTTTTTAATTCTTTTATATCTTTCTCCTCTACAGTGGCCTTTTGCAGTTCTGTGGTATATATTTTTCTTTTTTCTTTTTACAAAATTTTAAAGTTTATTATTTTACTACATTTATTCTTTTGTTTGCCTTTCTTATTGTTATTTTCCTGTTGTAGTCACTCTAATATATGTAAATCTTTATCTACCTCTTTTAACTATGCTTTTCTATTCTTTTTCTCACCATATTGACTAGTTTATTTTGTTTTCATTGCTTTATTCCCCAGTTGGCATCTTGCTTTGGTTTTGTATTCCAGTTTGTACTTTAGTTTTGTTGTAAAAGGTTGATATTATTTTTGGTTTCCTTTACTCACCAGGTCAATCTCTTGAAATTTATTTTCTTGAGGGGGACTGTTTCGGTTTTGTTTATGGGTGTATATGTATATTCCATTATTTTTGTTATTATTTGCCTGATTTTGTATTTGCCACTTGTCTGGGTCTCTCCTTTTGATTCTTGTTCTTTGTTTTTGTGTGTGTGTTTTAATCTTCTTTAATGCCATAACAAACAACATCTGAAATCTGCATTCCCTGGCCATAAATCAGGCCCTGAGCCTTTAAAATGTGACCACTGACACCAAGACACTCGATTGCCAAAGAACTCCTAATCCCAGGGAGTATGAATCAGTAAGAACTCCCACAATGACCTCCACCTGTGTATAAGACCTGGCATCATCCAACTGCCAGCAGAACTCTGTGCAGGACACGTCACCCAAACAACAACAAGACAAAAGCACAGATCCAATCATCAGCAGATAGGGTTACCACCTCACAGAACCCCACCCATCAGAGGAAAAAATAAATAAAAACAAAAACTCATGTCTTTCCACCCTAACACAAGCCCAAGTCACATTGAACATGAAGCCTACACAATTAGATCAACCTTACCCACCAAATGCAGAAACCAAAAAGAAAAAGGAATTCAACCTCAAAGCCTGGGGAAAGGAATCCTCAAACACAATAAGTTAATAAAAAAGAAAATGCAGAGACATACTGTGCAAATGAAGGAACAAGCAAGAAACAAAAAAAAAAAACCAGATAAACAAAAAAGAAATAGGCAAACTATCTTAAAAACAATTCAGAATAATGATTATAAAGATGGCCCAAAACCCCAAAAACAGAATGGAGAAAATGCAAGAGTCAATTAACACATTTAACAAAGACCTAGAAGAAATAAAGAATAAACACACAGAGACAAACAACACAATCACTGAAATTAAAAGTACTCTAAAAGGAATCAATAGCATAATATCTGAAGCAGAAGAATGGATAAATGAGCTGGAAGATAGAATGATGGAAATGACTGCTGAAGAGCAGAATAAAGGAAAAAGAATGGAAGTATCTGAGTATAATCTCAGAAACTTCTGGGACAATATTAAATGCACCACAATTGAAATTATAAGGGTCCCAGAAGAAGAATATAAAAAGAAGAGTTTGAGAAAAAATTTGAAGAGATTATAGTCAAAAATCTATCCAAGGTTGGAAAGGAAACAGTCAATTTCACTGAGCACAGAGAGTCTCATACAGGATAAACCCAAGGAGAAACACAGCTAGACACATACTAACCAAACTACCAAATACAAAGAAAGAATATTAAAAGGCAGCAAGGGAAAAACAACAAGTAACATACAAGGGAAACCCCAAACAGCTGATCTTTCAGCAGAAACTCTGCAGGCCATAAGGGAATGGAAGGATATATTTAAAGTACTGAAAAGGAAAAATCTACAATCAAGATTATTCTACCTGGCAAGAATCTCGTTCAAAACTGATGGAGAAATCAAAAGCTTTACAGAGAAGCAAAAGTTAAGAGAATTTAGTACTACCAAACCAGCTTCATAACAAATGTTAAAGGGATTTATTTAAACAGGAAACAAAAGAGAAGGAAAGGACCTATAAAAATGACACAAAATAATTAAGAAAATACCAATAGAAACATATATATCAACAATTACTTTAAATGAAAATGGATTAAATGCTCCAATCAAAAGATGCAGACCGGCTGAATGGATGCAAAAACAAGACCCATATATATGCTGTCTTCAGACCTAGAGACACATACAGACTGAAACTTAGAGGATGGAAAAAAATACTTCATGCAAATGGAAATCAAAAGTAATTCAGAGTAGCAATCCTCATATCTGACAAAATAGACCTTAAAATAAAGAATATTGCAAGAGATAAGGAAGGACACTACATAATAATCAAGGGATCAATCCAAGAGGAAGATATAACAATTGTAGATATCTATGCACCCAACATAGGAGCACCTCAATACATAAGACAAATACTAACACACAGAGAAGGAGAAACTGACATTAACACAATAATAGTAGGGAACTTTAACACCTCACTTACATCGATGGACAGATCATCAAAACATAAAATCAATAAGGAAACACAAGCCTTAAATGACACATTAGGCCAGATGGTTCTAATTGATATTTTTAGGACATTCCACCCAAATGCAGACATATACACCTTCTGCCCAAATGCACATGGAACATCCTCCAGGATAGACCACATCATGGTTCACACATCAAACCTCAGTAAATTTAAGAAAATTGAAATCTTACCAAGCATCTTTTCTGACCACAATGCTATGAGACTAGATATCAATTACAGGCAAAACACTGTAAAAACACAAACATGTGAAGATTAAAAAATATATATATTTCTAAATAGCAAACAGATTACTGAAGAAATCAAAAGGGAAATAAAAAAAAATCTAGAACAAAATGACAATGAAAACAGGACAACTCAAAACCTGTGGGATACTACAAGAACAGTTCTAAGAGGGAGTTTATAGCAATACAATCCTACCTTAAGAAACAAGAAAACCATCGAATAGACAACCTAACTTTACTCCTAAAACAACTGGAAAAAGAAGAACGACAAAACCCCCAAAGATAGCAGGAGGAAAGAAATCACAAACATCAGAGCAGAAATAAATGAAAATGAAATGAAGAAAATAATATTAAAGATTAATAAAATTAAAAGCAGGTTCTTTGAGAAAATAAACAATATTGACAAACTTTTAGCCAGACTTATCAAGAAAAAAATGGAGAAGAATCAAATCAATAAAATTGGTAATGAAAAATGAGAGTTTACAACAGACAAGCAGAAATACAAAGAATCATAACAGACGATTATGAACAAGAACATGCCAATAAAATGGACAACATAAAAAAAATAGATTCTTATAAAAGTTCAGTCTCCCAAAATTGAACCAGGAAGAAACAGAAATTATGAACAAGTCAATTACAAGCACTTAAATTGAAACTGTGATAAAAAAATATCTCCCATAAAACAATAGCCCAGGGACAGATGGCTTCCCAGGGGAATTCTATCAAACATTTAAAGAGCTAATGCCTGTCAGAAAACTAAGATCATGGCATCCGGTTCAATCACTTCATGGCAAATAGATGGGGAAACAATGGAGGCAATGAGAGACTTTATTTTGGGGGCTCCAAAATCACTGCAGATGGTGACTGCAGCCATGAAATTAAAAGATGTTTGCTCCTTGGAAGGAAAGCTATGATCAACCTAGACAGCATATTAAAAAGCAGAGACATTACTTTGCCAACAAAGGTCTGTCTAGTCAAAGCTCTGGTTTTTCTAGTAGTCATGTGTGGATGTGAGAGTTGGACTATAAAGAAAACTGAGTTCTGAAGAACTGATGCTTTTGAACTGTGGTGTTGGAGAAGAATCTTGAATATTCATTGGAAGGACTGATTCTGAAGCTGAAACTCCAATACTTTGGCCATCTGACTCACTAGAAAAGACCCTGATGCTGGGAAAGATTGAAGGCAGAAGGAGAAGGGGCTGACAGAGGATGAGATGGTTGGATGGTATCACTGACTTGATGGATATGAGTTTGAGTAAGCTCCAGGAGTTGGTGATGGACAGGGAGGCATGGTGTGCTGCAGTCCATGGGGTTGCAAAGAGTCAGACTTGACTGAGTGACTGAACTGAACTGAATGCCTATCCTTCTAAGACTCTTTTAGAAAATTGCAAATGAAGGAACACCTCCAAACTCATTCTATGAGGCCATCACCCTCATACCAAAACCCGATAAAGATTGCACAAAAAAAACAAAATTACATACCAATATCACCAACAAATATATATGCAAAACTCTTCAACAAAATTCTTGCAAACATAATCCAATAACATATTAAAAGGATCTCACACCATGATCAAGTGAGGTTTATCCCAGTGATGCGATGATTCTTCAATATATGCAAATAAATCAGTGTGATGGACCATACTAACAAATTGAAAGATAAATACCATATAATCTATTGAATGGATGAAGAGAAAGCTTTTGACAAAATTCAACATCCATTTATGAAAAAAACTTCTTAGAATATGGGTATAGAAGGAACCTACCTCATCATAATATAGGCTATATATGACAAATCCATGGCAAATATTATTCTCAATGGTGAAAAATTGATAGCGTTTCCTCTAATATCAGGAACAAGTCAAGGGTGCCCACTCTCATCACTATTATTCAACATAGCTTTAGAAGTCCTAGACAAGAAAAGGAGATAAAAGAAATCCAGATTGGGAAAGAAGTAAAACTCTCACTGTTTGCAGATGATGTGATACTATAAATCTGTGCATGCACATGCGTGTGTGCTTAGTTGCTTAGTTGTGCGTGACTCTTGGTGAACCTGTGGACTGTAGCCCACCAGACTCCTCTGTCCATGGGATTATCCTGGCAAAAATACCAGAGTGGATTGCCATTTCCTTCTCCAGGGAATCTTGTCAATCCAGGGATTGAATGCACATATCCTGCAGCTCCTGCAGTGACAGGCAGATGCTTTACCAATGAGCCACCTGGGAATCCCAATATTATACACTGAAAATTAAGATATCATCAGAAAATTACTAGATCTAAACAATGAATATAGTAGTCACAAGATACAAAATAGAGAAATCTCTTGCCTTTCTATACAATAAAAATGAAAAAAAAAAAAAACAAAAGAAATCAAGGAAATAATCCCATTCACCATTGCCACAAAAGAATAAAATACATAGGAATAAACCAACCTAAGGAGACAAAATACCTGTATGCAGAAAATTACAAGAGACTGATGAAAGAAATCAAAGACAAAAACTGTAAATACATTGTGTTCTTGGATTACAAGAATTAATAATCTGAAAATGACTATCCTACCCAAAGCAATCTATATAGGCAATGCAGTAGTCAAATTCCTACTGGAATTTTCACAAAACTAGAACCAAAGCTATCACAATTTGTATGGAAGCATAAAATACCCCAAATAGCCAAAGCTTTCTTGAGAAAGAAATGTGGGGCTTCAGGAATTAACCTTCATGACTTTAAACTATACTACAGAGGTACACTGATAAAGACAGTATGGTATTGGTACAAAAACAGAACAATGGAACAAGATAAAAAAAAAAAAAACTCTTAGATAAAACCATTCATCTCTTGGTACCATATCTTTGAAAAAGAATGCAAGAATATACAATGGAGAAAAGACAATTTCTTCAATAAGTGGTGCTAGGAAAAGAAAACAGTTAACTGTAAAAGAATGGAATAGAACACTTCCTAACACCATACATGAAAATAAACTCAAAAGGACTAAAGACCAAAATGTAAGGCCAAAAACTATAAAACTGATAGACGGAAACTTAGGCAGAACACCCTTTGATGCAAATTGCATCAAGACCTTCTTTGACCCATCTCCTAGAATAATGGAAATATAAATAAAAAGAAATGAATGGTACCTAATCAAACTTAAAAGCTTTTGCACAGCAAAGGAAACTATAAACAAGATGAGAAGACAGCCCTCAGAATGGGAAGAACATAATTACAAATGAAGCAGCTGACAAAGAATTAATCTACATAATATACAAGTTATTCAAGCAGGTCAATATCAGAAAAACAACCGAATCAAGAAATGGACAGAGGACCTAAACAAACATTCATATAATATGAAAGAGACATGCAGATGGCTAATAAATACATGAAAACATGCTCAACATCACTCATTATTAGAGAAATGCAAATCAAAACTACACTGAGGTATCATTTCACACTAGTCAGAATGGCCATCATCAAAAAATCTACAAACAATAAATGCTAGAGAGGATGCAGAGAAATGCAAACCTTCTTGCATTGTTGGTGGGAATGTAAATTGATATAGCCACTAGGGAGAACAGTATGGAGATCCCTTAAAAACTAGGAATAAAACTACCATATGAGCCAGCAATCTCACTACTGGGCATATGCCCTGAGAAAAACAAATTCTAAAAAACACATGTACTCCCAATGTTCATTACAACACTATTTACAGTAGCTTGGACATAGAAGCAATCTAGATGTCCATCAACATATGGATGGATAAAGAAGCTGTGGTACATATATACAATGGAATGTTATGCAGCCATAGAAAGGAACACATTTGAGTCAGTTGTAGTGAGGTGGGTGAACCTAGAGCCTCTTATATAGAGTCAAGTAATTCAGAAGGAGAAAACAAAATATTATATATTAATATGTATATATTGAATCTAGGAAAATGCACTGATGAATCTATTTTCAGGGCAGGAATAGAGACCCAGACATAGAGACAAGTATATTTGGGGGAAGGAAAGGGTGAGATGAATTGAGAGAGTAGCATTGAAACATATAAATTACCATATGTAAAATATAGGTAGTAGGAAGTTGCTTTATAAAAAGGGAACTCAACCTGGTGCTCTATGATAATCTAGAGGGGTAGGATAGGGTGCAGGCTGGTGTGAGGCTGTCACGGCTAATGCCATGACAGGCAGCCTAGATTAGGAGTAGGCCTGGTTTCATGGGGTAACATAATTATCAGGCCTCCTGGAGCCAGTCAATCAACATATGCCTAGCAAGAAAAAAGGGAACCTATCAGGGGAAAGCTGAAAGCCCCACGTTGGGCCAACAAAAATTACCTTGCAACTGTGTAACCAATCCGCTTGCGCCAACTACCTACTGTGTAACCAATCCGCTTGTGCCAACTACCTGCTGCTTTTTTGACCTAATAAATACCCAAGAGAACTGGGGCTCAGGGCCTTTTCGTCCTCACACACTTGGTGAGGGCGGGAGGCCCTGGCTCGAGTCAGTAATAAATTCCCCTATTGCAAGTTGCATTGTTTCGAGGAGTCTTCTTTCCCGACCGGGGACTTGGACTACGGGCAGAACAGGTGGGAGAGAGATTCAAGACCGAGGGTACCTATATATAGTTATGGCTGATTCAATGTTGTTGTATGGCAGAAACCAACACAACATTGTAAGGCAATTGTCCTACAATTAAAAATTTAAAAATAAATTTAAAAAAAAGAAAAAAGAAAAATAAGGAACATGACCAGACATGGGTAGGAAGTGGTGGGTTAAAATTAAGCTCATTTTTGCCTTCCCATTTTTTTAAGCTATATTCAACTTATTATTTATTAAAGTAATAAATTCAGAAACACAAAATAAATATTTATTAAGCATAATAAAAGATGAAAGTTAATAAAAGTAACAATACCAATAACTGAACAAAATGAAACAAAAAAAATGAATATTTTCCTGGGGCCTCTGATGAGAGTGTACTTGCTCCCACAGTGAGCAAGAAGCAACCTCTGCCTCCCCAGGAGGCCTTCCAGTACCTCTAGGTAGATCTTGGGACCTACTGTCAACTCTGTGGGGCCAACTTAGACTGACCTGGCCCAATTCCTACATGTATTTGTCTCCTAATTCCATTTCTGCAAAGGGTAGACCAGTCTCAATTGTGGGAACAGGAGGCTTACTCAAAGACTTTCAGTGAGATGGGAAGGAGCTAAATTTAGAATCACGTCACTTTCAGTTGAGCTCCTTCCATTGCTCTTTGAAGAAAAGCAATGCACAGAGTAGAACAGGATCAGGTTTATTCAGGTATTCCACAGACACAGGATTTACCAAGCTGTTCTCGGATTTAACCCATGACTTGTGCAGATGCATGGAAAGATTTTTGTTCTTCCTTAGTTTCACTGCCCCTGGGGCCCAGCTTTAGTTTTGACCCCACCTCTGCATGTGCACCACCCTCAGGTGTTTGTTCCCTGCCCAGGCAAGAGGGATAAAAGCAACCCCTGCTTGGGGCACACTTATTCACTCAGACTGGGGCATGCATGAGTTACCCGTGGTAGCAGGAACTGTCAGTCAGTTGTAACCAACTTTGACAACTTGGTCTGGTGGGAGTCCCTCCCAGTGTCTGTGGAGGCAGGAGTTGGCATATGGGAGTGGTGGAAGCCCTACCCTCCTTATGACTTGCCACAATGGCAAATTTCCAGGCAGATCACACTTCCTCTAGGGGCATTTCTGGCCCACACATCCTCTACCTTTGGTCCCATCTGCTGTATCAGCAGAGCCAACAGTGTTCTTCTCCCCAGATCAGTTCTCCCAACTCTACACTTTAACACTCAGCTCTGGCCAGCATTGGTGGACTCTCATATCAGGCAGGGGTACCAAGGGCTGACTCCCAAAGAGACTTTGGTATAGGTGGTATTCAAGCCTCCAGAACCCTCATGGGCAGAAGAGATCCCAGACTGAGGGGCAGGAAGACTCTGTTCAGAATGGAGCCCCTCCCAGTGGAGTGTAGGGTCTTTAAAAGCAAGGGCCATAACTTCTCTCACTAACTATGGGGCCCACCAAAAGGCTTGACATAGAGAAGGCTTCCCAATGAATGTTTGTTGGATGAATGAATGAAAGGATAGATGCATGACAAAACTTGATAGTATAGTGTAGTGAGGAAAAAGTAGTTTTTAGAGTTAGAAAGAGCTGGCTTCTAGTCTGCCTCGGGTTAGCTATGAGACCTTGAACAAGTTATTTAACCTCTTTGAGCTTCAGTTTACTCATACCCATAAAGAAAACATTATCTGCCTTTCAGAATGAAGCTCAAATGAGGTAACAGAAAATGCTTCATAGACCATGAAGAGTTATGCATATGTTAAATGTTATTATTATTATCAAAGGAGAGCACAAGACTCAGAAAGGAACAGAAGGAGGCTTACTCAAAGACATGCAATGAGACAAAAAGGGGCTAAATTTCACTTTCAGTTGAGCTACTTCCATTGCTCTTTGAAGAAAAGCAATGCACAGAGTAGAACAGGGTCATGGTTGTTGTTCTACTCCATTGGCTCAAAGAGGAGAAGGTTTTTTAATTTGAAAGTTGTATTGTGGTAATTGTGGATTCACACGTAGTTGTAAGAAATAATACAGATTTCTTGTAGACTTTGCCCTGTTTTTCCTAATGGCAACATTTTACAAAACTATAGGATAATATCACAACAAGGGTATTGACATTGATGTAATTCACAGATCATATTCACATTTCCCAATTTTATTTGTAATCATTGTGTGTGTCTTTGTGTGTTATGTGTATCCAGCTTCAAATAATTTTATCATGTGTAGGTTGGTGTGACCAACACAACGGTCAAGTCACAGAACTGTTCCATCACCACAAGGATAGTACCATTTTAGAACCATAGATTCCTTCTGTTACCCTTTTATAGCCACCTCTATCTTGCTGCCCTTCCCTCTCCTAACTCCTGAAATTGGGAAGTATGAGTTGGTGTTAATTATACTGTAAATGTTTGGTAGAATTCTTGAGTGAAACACCCTAGTCCAAGCAGTTTATTTTTCCAAAGATTTTAATACATTTCTTTAATGATTGTAAAACTATTCAAATTACCTATTTAATTTGGGTGAGTTTAAGTAGCTTGTGGCTTTCAAAGAATTGTCTATTTGTATTAAGTTGTCAAGTTTATGAGTGTAAGACATCCTGCCCCTGGGATATTGCTCAAAATCTAGAGTTTCAAACCAGTTAGCCTTTTCTTACTACCTTCCAGGGCTCTCCTTTCTTGCCTCTTTTCATTATTTCTAGGGTTTGTAGTTTTCCTTAGGAGGGAGGAGCAGAGAGAATGTCATCTTGTCTGATCTATGCCATCTTCTCTGGGCCAGAAGTCTGAGGGGATATTTTTATGCCATGTTAGGCAAAAGTATTCAGCCATTTGGAGTTTCTCAGGGCCCATCCTAATGCAGCCATTCTACCATACCAGGAGCTTAGATAGAAAAAAGTGGGGGTAGAACTGATCATCCTAAAAGGTCAAGCATGGATGCTGAATTTCTTAGCATTTTAATGTGTAATGGACATGTTGTTAAGGTTCTGGGGCTGGATCTAAGCTCCCATCAAGAAGCATGTTGGGCTATGGAAGACTGCAGTTTGAGTCCCCATCTATTCCCATAAATCTTTTTCTTCTTTAGAAGGGCCCAAGAAGGCCCTCATCTAGAATGTTCCAGGTTTCTTTGGCTTTTTATCTGGGAGTTTCAGCTCTGTATTTTTAGCCATCACCAGACCTTTAAGCCCACAGGCTGGGATTCCAGGTCTTTGAAACAGTCATAGGCCAGAATTTTCCATATTTCCAAACCACTTGGAGATAAAGGGGTTTGCTGAAGCACAAGAGAAAAGTTATTCTGCTCAGGCATTCCTACCATAAAGCCAGATCTTCATTCTCCATCTGGGTCTAATCTTTTGTCTTAGATTCAAGGAATTTTCTAGCTTGGAAAGTATTCACAATTCATACTGTCTATTCTTTTTTTTTTTTTTTTTTTTATAACGGGAGAAGAGTAGAGAAGAGAAGGAGCCCACCTGAAATTACCCAGTAATGCAGTGATAGAGACGAGGCTAAGACTTAGGTCTCCTGACTTTTAAATCTCTTCCCACCAAACTAAATATTAATAGGCATAGATTTTTAGTGTGAGAGGATTCAGTGTAAGGAAATTTTGTAGTAAAATGGGAAAACCAGATTATGTCCAAAAGGGATTAAACAGCCTGGGTAAGGGGCTTCTAATAAGGACCATGACTTACTTCTGAAGGAAAAAAATTCTATTTAGTTTCTGGAGAACAGATTAGGGAGACATGTTCTCTATCTTTAAGTCTTTAAAGAACTATCATGGGAGGAGGGAGCAGATGGGCTCTGGATGGTACCAGGTAATAAAGCTAAGGGCTATGAGTGAAAGCCACAGGGAGATAAAGTTCAGCTTAAGAGAAGAAATAAATATCCAATGGTAGAGTTGTTCAGAGATGGATTGGTCTGTCTCAGAAAGAAGCAAGTTCTCTGTCATTGAAAGTATAGAAGAAAGACAAGAAAACATTTGTAAGGGCTACAGTAGAAGTGATTCAAGGCTTAAATGGGTGTGGTGGGCAGATTGAACCAACAGATCTTAAATATCATCTCCAACTATTTGTCTATAAATCTGTCATCCTGACTAAACTGTCTACTTATGTGATCTGAAGCAAATTACTTAACCTTTTTGGGATTCTATCACACTATAGTATTCCTCCAAATGAAGCAGATAACTGCATCAGGAGAAAACAATTGGCAATCCCTGAAAGAGAAAATTTCTTTCCATTGAACTTGGAAAAAAAAAAAAAAAAAAAAAAGCATGGGTTCCTTTTGAGATCTATGACTCCTCTTCAAGAATTTGACTGAATTTGAGGTCACAATATGAGCCCTGGACTGACTGAAATTCTGGAAGTAGCAGACCGCAAGCAGACATCATCCTGTACATGGTGAATCTATGCTTCTGGAAACTCAATGGTGCTTCTGCAGAATACAAAATCATTCCCCAGGGTAAGAGGGACACAGGAAGAATGGCTAATCCCTTTATTGAACTTGGAAGTTGATTCTCAAAGAACTAGTCATTTCAGACTTACCATTACATACAAATCTCCCCTCTAGAATCTGATCCCAACTTAGTTTTGCAACTTTATCTCCTACTTACCTCTTAATTATCACAAAGGGGTGCTCCTTTCTTGACATCTCTCTCTGGTGGCCTGACTGAAAGCTTCAGGACAACAGAAGGCTTTTTTTTCATCCCTGCATTCCTCTCAGGACCCAACACACAGTGAAAAAAGCTTTGATTGAATGTCTTATCTCACTCCAGGGGTTACCCTTACCTTATATCTGATATCTGTGCACACAACTTGGTATTGGGGCACATTCCTGAACCTCCTTGAATGTGTTATCCTGAGTTCTCCAATAGGAGTTCTCCATTCTGCTGAGTGAGAAGACGCGACAGTGAGCTTTGCTGAATGCTTTTTCCGTGTTAGACACCACTCTGAGCACTTAAGCGGCAACTCCTTAATCCCTCTCAAACAATCTCCATTTGACAGATGAGAAAAAAAAAGTGAAACAGAGGTGAAATGACTTGCCAAGGTCATTTTAGAACTAAGGAACTGGAAGAAGTTGTCTTTTAACTATAGTAAATGGCTCCAAAGAATCTTCTAAAAAATATTTTGTAAACTTGTTTCATTAAAAATAGAAAAAAATAGTATAACTGCTAAGTATAGCTGATAAGTATATGGGATTTATTATGTTTTATTTTATTTTTTAATTGGTGGAGAATTGGTTTACAGTATTGTGTTGGTTTCTCTCTTACAGCAATGCAAGTAAGTCATAATTATATATATATATATATATATATCTCCTCTCCCTCTTGAGCTTCCCTCCCCTCCCACACCTCTGGGTCATAACAGAATGCCTGGTCTGCCCATGTTATCTATTTCTGTGATCAAAAATCTTTCAACAAACACAGCCCAAGGCCAGATGGCTTCACAAGTGAATTCTATCAAACTTTCAGAGAAAAACTAACATCTATCCTGCTCAAACTTTTCCAAAAGATTGCAGAGAGAAGAAAACTCCCCAAATCATTATGTGAGTCCATCATCACTTTGATACCAAAACCAGACATAGATATAACAACAGCAACAACAACAACAACAACAACAAAACCCGGAATGATAGGCCAGTGTCACTGATGAACATAGATGCAAAAATCCTCAACAAAGTTCTAGCAAACAGAATCCAATACCATATTAAAAGGATCATAAACCATGATCAAGTGGGGTTTATCCCAGGGATGCAAGAATTATTCAATATACACAAATCAATCAATATTATACGCCATACTAACAAATTGAAAGATTAAAATGTAATCATCTTAAGATACACAGAGAAAGCTTTTGACAAAAGTCAATGCCCATTTATGATAAAAACAAAATACTCTCCAGAAAATCAGCATAGAAGAAATCTACCTCAACATAATAAATGCCATATATGACAAACCCACAGCAAACATAATTCTCAATGGTGAAAAACTGAAAGTATTTCCTCTAAGATCAGGAGCAAGATAAGGGTGCCCATTCTCACCAGTATTATTCAATATGCTTTTGGAAGTCCTAGCCATGGCAATCAGAGAAGAAAAAGAAATAAAATGAATCTAGATTGGAAATGATAAAGTAAAACTCTCACTGTTTGCAGATGAAATGATACTATACATAGAAAACCCTAAAAATGCCATTGAAATACTACTAGAAATAATCAATGAATTTAGTAAAGTTGCAGGATACCAAATTAATACACAGGAATCCCTTTAATTCCTACAAACTTACAAAGAAAAATAAGGAAGAAAAAAATAGCACTTCTGAATATATTTCCAAGTTTGCTTCATCTTTCTTTCTGAAATCTTTAAAACTACAGGCATCATGACATTTCACCTCTTTTAGAATACATTTCAAAAAATTAGGACATTTTCTGACATATGCACCCAGAAAAACTAAGGATAATTCCTTAATATTTATTACATAGTTCATATTAAGATTTTTCAAATTGGTCTTCCAAAAAAAATGTCTATTTTGAACTAGAATCTAATTAAAGTCCATACAATGCATTTGGTTGTTAGATCTCTTAGGTATCTTAATTTCTACCCACGTTTTTATTTTATTTTATTATTTTTCCAATTATTTTGTATTAGTTGGAGGCTAATTATTTTACAGTATTGTAGTGGTTTTTGTCATACATTGACATGAATCAGCCATGGATTTACATGCATTCCCCATCCCGATCCCCTCTCCCACCTCCCTCTCTACCCGATCCCGCTGGGTCTTCCCAGTGCACCAGGCCTGAGCACTTGTCTCATGCATCCAACCTGGGCTGGTGATCTGTTTCACCCTAGATAATATACATGTTTTGATGCTGTTCTCATGAAACATCCCACCCTCGCCTTCTCCCACAGAGTCCAAAAGTATGTTCTGTACATCTATGTCTCTTTTTCTGTTTTGCATATAGGGTTATTGTTACCATCTTTCTAAATTCCATATATATGTATTAGTATACTGTATTGGTCTTTATCTTTCTGGCTTACTTCACTCTGTATAATGGGCTCCAGTTTCATCCATCTCATTAGAACTGATTCAAATGAATTCTTTTTAATGGCTGAGCAATATTCCATGGTGTATATGTACCACATCTTTCTTATACATCCATCTTCTGTGGGCATCTAGGTTGTTTCCATGTCCTGGCTATTATAAATAGTGCTGTGATGAACATTGGGGTGAACGTATCTCTTTCAGATCTGGTTTCCTCGGTGTGTATGCCCAGAAGTGGGATTGCTGGGTCATATGGCAGTTCTATTTCCAGTTTTTTTTAGAAATCTCCACACTGTTCTCCATAGCGGCTGTACTAGCTTGCATTCCCACCAACAGTGTAAGAGGGTTCCCTTTTCTCCACACCCTCTCCAGCATTTATTGCTTGTAGACTTTTGGATAGCAGCCATCCTGACTGGCGTGTGATGGTACCTCATTGTGGTTTTGGTTTGCATTTCTCTGATAATGAGTGATGTTGAGCCTATTTTCATGTGTTTGTTTGCCATCTGTATGTCTTCTTTGGAGAAATGTCAGTTTAGTTCTTTGGCCCATTTTTTGATTGGGTCATTTATTTTTCTGGAATTGAGCTGCAGGTGTTGCTTGTATATTTTTGAGATTAGTCCTTTGTCTGTTTCTTCGTTTTCTATTATTTTCTCCCAATCTGAGGGCTGTCTTTTCACCTTGCTTACAGTTTCCTTTGTTGTGCAAAAGCAAGGGTGCCCACTCTCACCACTACTGTTCAACATAGTTTTGGAAGTTTTGGCCACAACAATCAGAGCAGAAAAAGAAGTAAAAGGAATCCGGATAGGAAAAGAAGAAGTGAAACTCTCACTGTTTGCATATGACATGATCCTCTACATAGAAAACCCTAAAGACTCTACCAGAAAATTTCTAGAGCTAATCAATGAATATAGTAAAGTTGCAGGATATAAAATTAACACACAGAAATCCCTTGCATTCCTATAGACTAACAATGAGAAAACACAAAGAGAAATTAAGGAAACAATATCATTCACCATTGCAACAAAAAGAATAAAATACTTAGGAGTATATCTACCTAAAGAAACAAAAGACCTATACATAGCAAACTGTAAAACACTGATGAAAGAAATCAAAGAGGACACCAACAGATGGAGATATATACCGTGTTCATGGACAGAAACATCAATATTGTCAAAATGACTATACTACCCAAAGCAATCTATAGATTCAATGCAATCCCTATCAAGCTACCAACGGTATTTTTCACAGAACTAGAACAAATAATTTCACAATAAAAAACCTTGAATAGCCAAAGCAATCTTGAGAAAGAAGAATGGAACTGGAGGAATCAACCTGCCTGACTTCAGACTCTACTACAAAGCCACAGTCATCAAGACAGTATGGTAATGGCACAAAGACAGAAATATAGATCAATGAAACAGAATAGAAAGCCCAGAGGTAAATCCATGAACCTATGGACACCTTATCTTCGACAAAGGAGGCAAGAATATACAATAGAAAAAAAGACAACCTCTTTAACAAGTGGTGCGGGGAAAAATGGTCAACCACTTGGAAAAGAATGAAACTAGAACACTTTCTAACACCATACACAAAAATAAACTCAAAATTGATTAAAGATCTAAATGTAAGACCAGAAACTATAAAACTCCCAGAGGAGAACAAAAGTAAAACACTCTCTGACATAAATCACAGCAGGACCTTCTATGACCCACCTCCCAGAATGTTGGAAATAAAAGCAAAAATAAACAAATGGGATCTACCTTCCTTTTTTTTTTTGCCACTTTATTATTTTTTTAATTGAAGGATAATTGCTTTACAGAATTTTGTGTATTTCTGTCAAACATCAACAGGAATCAGCCATAGATACACCCAGGTCCCCTCCCTCCTGAGCCTCCCTCCCCATCCCAGTCTTCTAGATTGCCACAGAGCCCCTGTTTGAGTTCCCCGAGTCACGTCAATACTAATGAGATGGATGAATCTAGAGCCTATTATACAGAGTGAAGTAAGTTAGAGAAATATAAATATCATATACTGATGCATATATATGGAATCTAGAAAGATGGTACTGACGAATTTATTTTCAGGGCAGCAATGGAGAAACAGACATAGAGAACAGACCTACCTTCCTTTTTAAATCATGCCACTATATGGCAACCCACTCCAGTATTCTTGCCTGGAGAATCCCACTGACACGGGAGCCTGGCATCCTATAGACCATGGGGTCATAATGAGTCAGACATGATGTAGAGACTAAACAACAACAAATGACTTGTTGAAACGACTGGGAGAATTGTTCTTGTAAAATGCTGCATCTTTTGTTATCATTCTAATTGCAGACTCCACCCTTAATTGCCTCCCCATGCAACTTCCCCATCCTCTTCTTGTCTTGACTTATTGTTTGGATGTTTTTTTCCCCCAATAACAGGATAGAGATACTTTGATAGCTTCCCATGGCTGTTAGCCTTAAATAGTACCTGTTGAGCATGCCCAAAGTGCTGATATGTCTTTCATTTTTCCAGTAATCCACACCCACCGCACCCTCATGCCTTTCGTACCTTTCTTCTCATCTCTGCATCTTATCTTCCTGTCTTCTCCCTAGACCAATAGTTCTCAAGCTTAGTTATACATTAGAAGCATCTAGAAAGCTTTGACATGACTTCTTTGATTGTCCAGTGGTTACAACTCCATGTTCCCAATGCAGAGGTCACAGGATCGATCCCTGGTCAGGGAACTAAGATCCTGCATGCTTTCACAGACTAAAGACTGTATTTGGCCTTAGTTTTGTCATATGGGATCTTCATTGCATCATGCAGGATCCTTTCTTGTGGTGCATGGGCTCTCTAGTTGTGGGGTGGGGACTTGGTAGCTGCGGTGCATGGAGTCCAGAGTGCATGCATTACAGGGTGCAAGCATCAGTAGTTTCAGCACATGGGCTCTTTAGTTGTGCCATGCAGGCTTAGTTGCTCCATGGCATATAGGATCTTAGTTCCTTGGCCAGGTATAGAACCTGCATCCCCTGCATTGCAAGGTGGATTCTTAACCACTGGAATGCTAGGGAAGTCCTCCATCCATGAAATTTTAATAACAGAGTTTTACAGTATAATTATTCATAAAACTATGATCATTTAGAGGGCCATAAGCCAGTGTAATAGCTAAGATCTTCCCCTCAGCTCCCTAAAAGACAGTTTTCACCTGTTTGAGGGCTATAAAACCCTAGTTGAGAATGCATGCTAGCAACTTACTAATCAAAGTGTGGCCTTAAATCAGTAGCATTGGCCTCACTTGGAATTTGTTACAAATTCAGAATCTCAGGCCCCACTGCTACATACAACTTCTCCTCCCTCCCATAAAGCTGACTATTTCCAGTATGATTACTAGAAGCAGTAACATTCACACAGATTCAAACCTCAGGACTGAGATAGGAATTACAGGCATCCAGTCCAACCCTCTGACATATCCTTTGAGTCCTTCCCCAAAAGCCCTGCCATGTAGTCATCCAGACACTAATGAAAAACATTTGATGGTGGGAAATTCACTATTATTCCAGGTAGATCTTTCCAAGAATCCTCTTTTTTAAAATTGAAGTACAGCTGATTTACAATATTATGTTAGTTTCAGGGTTACAGCACACTGATTCAGTAATTATATAGATTACTCTCCGTTGTAGGTTACTACAAGATAAAGGATATAATTCCTTGTGTTATACAGTATACCCTTTACTTGTCCTTGGCTGTTGTAAATAGTGCTACTATGAACATTGAAGTGCATATAACTTCTCAAATTAGTGCTTTCATTTTATTTGGATATATATACACTATAGTGGAATTGTTGGCTCATATTGTAGTTTTATTTTCAGTTTTTTTAAGAAACCCCCATACTGTTTTCCATAGTGGCTGCACAAATTTGCATTCCCACCAACAGTGTACAAAGGTTCATTTTCCCCCACATTTTCTCCATCATGTGTTATTTGTAGACTTTTGATGATAGACATCGGGCAGGAGTGAGATTATACCACAATTTTATTTTGATTTGCGTTTCTCAAACTACTAATGATGTTGAGCAGCTTTCCATGTGACTGTTAGCCATTTGCACATCATCTTTGGGAAAACGTCTATTCAGGTCTTCTGACCATTTTTTGATTGAGTTCTTTGCTGTTTTGATATTGGGTTGTAAGAGCTGATTGTTTATTTTGGATATTAACCCTTTGTCAGACACATGGTTAGCAAATATTCCATACTTTGTTTTTGA
Organism: Cervus canadensis; assembly: GCF_019320065.1. Lineage (NCBI taxonomy): Eukaryota > Metazoa > Chordata > Mammalia > Artiodactyla > Cervidae > Cervus > Cervus canadensis. The sequence continues at coordinate 57,873,927 of NC_057419.1, forward strand.
GTTCATGATTTCCTTTGCTGTACAAAATCTTCTAAAAGTTTAATTAGATCCCATTATTTTTACTTTTATTTCTTTTACCTTAGAAGACTGATCCTAGAACATATTGCTACAATTTATGTAAAAGAATGTTATGCTTATGTTATCTTCTAGGATTTTTGTAGGTCAAGTCTTACACTGAGATTTTTAAACTATTTTCAGCTTATTTTGTATATAATGTGAGGGAAAGTCCTGATCTGTATTTTATATGTGACTTATTCCCAGTACCACTTACTGAAGAGACTGTCTTTTCTCCATTGTATATTCTTGCCTCCTTTTCCTCCTTGTAGATTAATTTAACCTAGGTGTATGGGTTTATTTCTGGGCTCTCTATTCTGTTTCATTGATCTATGTGTATGTTTTTGCACCAATGCCACGCTGCTTTGATAACTGTAGCTTTGCACTATAGTCTGAATCTGACAATGCTATACCTGTACCTTTGTTATTTTCTCTTATGATTACTTTGGCAATTCAGTGTCTCTTGTAGTTCCATATGAATTTTTGAGTTATTTGTTCTAGTTCTGTGAAAACTGTCCTGGGCAATTTAATAGATATTGCATTAAATTGGTAGATTTCTTTGGGTGATATGGCCATTTTGCTGCTGTTGTTGTTGTTCAGTCACTAAGTCATATCTGACTTTTTGTGACCCCATGAACTGCAGCACACCAGGCTTCCCCGTCCTTCACTATCTCTGAGAGTTTGTTCAAACTCATATCCATTGAGTCAGTGATGTCATCCAACCATCTCATCCTCTGTCACTCTCTTCTCCTCTTGCCCTCAATCTTTCCCAGTATCAGTCTTTTCCAGTGAGTTGGTTCTTTGCTTCTGGTAGCCAAAGAATTGGAGCTTCAACTTCAGCATCAGTCCTTCCAATTAATATTCAGAGTTGATTTCCTTTAGGACTGACTGGTTTGATTGCCTCACAGTCCAAGGGACTCTCAAAAGGCTTCTCCAGCACCACAGTTCAAAAGCATCAATTTCTTTGGTGTTCAGCCTTCTTTATTGTCCAGCTTTCACATCTGTACATGACCACTGGATAAACCATAGCTTTGAATATATGGACAATTGTCAGCAAACAGATGTCTCTGCTTTTTAACATGGTCTTTTAACAATATTAAATATTTCAATCTAAGAGCATGTACTATATTTCTATTCCTATGAATCATATTCAATTTCTTTCATCAATGTTGTACAGTTTTCAGAGTATAGGTCTTCCATCTCCTTGGTTAAGTTTATTTCTAGGTATGTTTTAATGTAATTATTATTGTAATGGCTCTTTTTACTTTTTCTGATATTTCATTATGAGCATTAATATATAGGAACTCAACAGATTTGCATATTGCTGAGTTTATTTATTCATTCTAATATTTTTTTATGTGGAGACTTTCAATTCTCTATGTAAAGTATCATGTCCCCCTATGTAAAGTATTTGCAAAATTGAGAGTTTATTTCTTCACTTCCAGTTTGGATACCATTTATTTCTTTTTCTCATCTGATTGCCATGGCTAAGATTTTCAATATTATATTATATAAAAGTAGTGAGAGTTGGCATCCTTGTCTTTTTTCTGAATTTGGCAAGAAGGCTTTCTGCTTTTCATCATTGAGTATTATGTTGGCTATAAGTTTGTCATAAATGGTCTTTATTGTGTTGAAATATGTTCCCTGTATACCCACTTTGGTGGAAGTGTTTATCATGAATAGATGTTAAATTTTGTCAAATGCTTTCTCTGCATTTCTTGAAATGATCATGTGATTTTTATCCTTCCTTTTATGACTGTGGGATGTCATATTGATTGATTTGCAAATGTTGAACCATCCTGGTGGCACAGTGGTAAAGAATATACCTGCAATGCAGGAGACACAGGTTAGATCCTTGGGTTGGGAAGATCCCTTGGAGTAGGGCATGACAATCCACTCCAGTGTTCTTGCCTGAAAACTCCCATGGACAGTGGAGCCTTGTGGGTTGCAAAGAGTCAGACTTGATTGAAGCAACTGAGCATGGCATGATGAGCCTGGAATAAATCCAAAATTTTCATAATGTATTGTTGGATTTGGTTTGTTAGAATTTTGTTGAGGTTTTTTGCATTGATATTTACCAAAGATACTGGTAATATCATCACCAAGATATTCATCAAGATATTTCTTTTTTTTTTCCTAGTGCCTTGTTTATTTTTTGTATCAAGGTAATGGTAGCCCATACAATGAATTTGGGAATTTTCCCTCCTCTTCTATTTTTGGAATTGTTTGAAAAAGATAGGTATTAGTTTTTCTTTATGTTTGATATAGGTCCTCTGTGAAGTCATTTGGTCCTGGACTTTCAATTGCTGGAAGTGTTTGTTTGTTTTTTTTTTTTAATTAGTTGAAGGCTAATTACTTTACAATATTGTAGTGGTTTTTGCCATACATTGACATGAATCAGCCATGGATTTACATGTGTTCCCCATCCTGGTCCCCCCTCCCGCCTCCCTCCCCATCCCATTCCTCTGGGTCTTTTTTTAATATTATAAATTAATTTCTCTTCTAGTAATTGGTCTGTTTAAATTGTCTGCTGCTTCTTATCTCAGGCTTAGGAGGCTATATGTTTCTAAAATTTTTCCATTTCTGTTACGTTGTTCACTTTTTTGGTATATAAATTTGGTTCATAGTATTCTCTTATAATGTTTTGTATCTCTATGGTATCAGTAGTTATATCTCCTCTTTCATTTATTTTCTTTACTTGGATCCTCTTTTCTTCTTGGTGAGCCTAGTTAAAGGTTTTTCAATTTAATTTATTTCTTCAAAGAAATTGGCTCTTGTATTCACTGATGTTTACTATTGATTTTTTGGTCTTTATTTTATTTACCCCCTGACCTTTATTATTTCCTTTCTTCTGCTGACTTTGAGCTTTGTTTGTTCTTCTTCTGATTCTATTAGCAGGTAGGCAAGGTGGTTTGAGTTTTTCCTTGTTTCCTGAGGAAGACCTGTATCATTATGAACTTCCCTCTTATAACTCCTTCTGCTGATTCCCATAGATTTTGGAAAGTTGTGTTATTTTCACTTGTATACAGATATTTTTTTATTTCCTCTTTGCTTTCTTCATTGACACATTGTTTTGTTAATAGCATGTTGTTTAGTCTCCACTTGTTTGTTCTTATCCAATTTCTCTTTCTGTAGTTGATTTCTGTTTTATACTGTCATGGTTGGGGGGAAAAGCTTGATATAATTTCTATCCTCTTATGTGATCTATCCTAGAGAATGTTTCATATGCAGTTGAGTGTGTATTCAACTGTTTTTGGATGTAATGATCTGAAGATATCTATGAAATCTAGCTGGTATATTTTTTTCATTTAAGACCATTGTTGCCTTATTGATTATCTGTCTGAATGATCTGTCCATTTATGAGCAGAATGCAAATATCCTACTACTATTGTATTATTGCCAACTTTTCACTTTATGCCTGTTACTATTTGCTTCATATATTTAGGTCCTCCTGTGTTGGGTGTGTATATGATAATTTATCATTATATAATGTTCTTCTTTGTCTTCTGTTATAACTTTCATTTTAAAGTCTTTTTTGCCTGACTTGTGTATTGTTACCCTTGCATCATTGTCATTTCCATAAGATATCTTTTTTCAATCCCTTCACTTTCATTCTGCACATGTCTTTAGTGAATCTTTTGTAGACAGCATATTGAAGGATCTTTTTTTTAATCAATTAGCTATTCTATGTCTTTTAATTGGAGCATTTAGTCCATTTGACATTTAAAGCAATTATTGATAGGTATGTACTTACTGCCATTTTATTGTTTTCCAGTTTCTTTGTAGTTATCTTCTACTTTTTACTTCTCCTGTTTTGGTTTGATAATTTAGTTGGGTTCCTTTCTCTCTCTTTTTTGTACCTATTGTAGGTGCTTGATATGTGGTTACCATCAGGTTCATATACATTGACTTATAATTAAATCTACTTGATATAAACTGATAGTCACTTAAGTTTAACTACATTCTAAAAGATCAACATTTTTTACTCCCCTCCCCCATATTTTGTATTTTTATCTTGTATTTCACACATTCATGCTTATCCCTTTATTGTTTATTGTAGTTGCAGTTGCTTTTACATTTGTTTGTTTTTAATCTATGTATTGGCTTAAGTGATCTTCAATCCTTACTATAAATTTGCCTTTCCTATTGGAATTTTCTCTTTCCTACAGATTCTTATTCCTTTCCCATTTAGAGATGTCTTCAATATATTTTGGGGATGTGTTTCACATTGATGAATTATTTTAGTTTTTGCTTGATTGAGAAGTTCTTTCATGTTGCCTTTTACTCTAAATTATAATCTTGCTGAATAGAGAACCTAGGTTGCATTTTTTTCCCTTTCAGAACTTCAAATACCATGATGCTCTGCAATGATTCTGCAGAAAAATAGCTGATAGCCTTATGGGGATTGCCTTGTATAAGACTGTTTTTATCTTGCTGCCTACAGAATTCTCTCTTTAATTTTTGCCATTTTAATTATGATATGTTTGATAATTTTGATACTCTTCTCTCTTCTCCTTCTGGAACTCTATAATGCAAATGTTGGCACAGTTAATGTTATTCCACAGATACCATTTGTTGCTTTTTCTTCCATTTGTCTATCTGCTGTTCTGCCTGGGTGGCTTCCTTTATTCCATCTTCCAGATCACTTATGCATTCTTCTGTGTCATTTAGTCTGCTATTCATTGCTTCTAGTGAGCTTTTTAGCTCAGATATTGAATAAACTATTTTGATTTCTTCTTTATATTTTCTAGGGTTTTTCTTAAAGCTATCTCGATTTAGATCAATTCTCTTGCCTAATTCAATTAGTATTTTTAATACTGATTCTTTGAATTATTTGCCTGGTGGAGTGATTACTTCTGTTTCATCATTTATTTTTTCATAGGTTTTCTCTTGCTCTTTCTATTTAGACACAACTTAGAGACTAACACTTTCACTTTTCTACTTGGAACAGTTCCTCTACATTTTTGTTTTAGTTAACTTTGTATCTATGAAATCAGGTGAAACAGTTACCTATTGTGGTTTTGAAGAGGTGTTCTTAGGTAGGAGCACCCCTATGTAGAATGCATTTGCCAAATACCTTTGATGGGAAGGATAGATTTTATGTGAATGCCAGTCATGTTTTTCCTCAGGGTGTGCTGGCCAATGTCACCTTGGTAAAGGGTGTGGCTGGTGATGGAGGAGCTAGTTCCTGCACAGGATACAATGTGAAACTTCCTCTCTGCTAAGGGGCCATCACCGCCTTGTAAGGATCAGGGTCTTTTCCCAAGTTGTTGAAGTGGAAGCCCTGAGTTTCAGTCTCCGACTGACTTCATTTGCTTTGTGTGATATTCCTTTTCCATGAACTAGGACTTTTGCCCCAAAGGAGGAAAGTGTGACAGCAAGTGTGGCCTCTGCAATTACAGAGGTCTCATGTGCTGCCTGTGTAGGCATCTGAGGCTTCATTCAGTTGCAAGCAGTGGTAGCATCTTTTCCCATGTTGTGGCCACCCAGATTTCTAAGTTGTGAGGTGAAATAGGTGAGGCTGCAGCATGTACTCTGCTTGAGCTGTGGTACACAGTGAGGCAGTCACAGGAATTCTGGCAGTAATGCTGCCGTTCAAAGTCTAATCTGTTTAAGTAAATGCCAACTATGGCTGCTGCTGTCCCACCTGGACTACACCCCAGGTTCCTGGGCTGCCTTTGTGTACCTCAATTAGTTCTTTTCTCTGATCCTGGCTGCCCTAGGTCCAGGGCTAAGCTGTGGCATGGAGTAAGTGGAAGTTCATTTGATTAGCTAGGGTGACAAACTAGCACCTGTGCACTCCTCAGCGTTGGAATTAGGCTTCTCCGGACTTTTTAATCTGTCCTAGTAGTTCCCCAACCAAGAAGGCTTGTGCATAGAACTTGAGAACTGGGAAGCCTAATTTTTGACTCAATACTTTCCAGGGGGAGTGTTTATCTGTGTGAACTCCCTTTTCCTCTTATTCCCCTCTGGGGGGCACAGGTTCCAACCCAATGCTTTCTTTCCATCCTACCCAATTACATGTGTCAGTCTTGGCTGTATAGGAGTCCTTCTGCCAGTTTTAGTTAGTTTTCTATAAGAATTGTTCTGCATGTAGGTGTATTTTTGATTAATTAATGCTGAGCTTCTTGTCCTTTTACTCTACCATCTTCATCTCCCCCTCCCTAGATTTCCTTTAGAGAGAGATTCCTTGTATTAAACTGAAATGGTTCTTCCTGTGGCATTTGCTTCTGTATTCTTCTCTACCCTCTGGGACCAACAAGAATGTGTGTACTCTGTTCCATGACCATTCTGAGCTCTGAATATAGAGCTCTATCTACCTGAGTCTTCTGTTCTTCTAAGCTCATTCAGTCGTTCTTTATAAAGTAGATTTCCTCTTAGTTCTCTGGACTTCTCACCTTCTTCTAGACACATATTAGTTTCTGTCTGGGTCACTACTAAGGGACTGGGACTCTCAGCAGATGCAAGCTATGTCCCTGGTATAGATTAATTAAAGACATCCATTTCCTTATCTAAGCCACATTTAATACAGTTTACCAGAATTTGTGTAAATAAGGAGACTTAGGGCATGCCACTTGAGAGCAGCTGCAGCAACATAGTTATATGAGGGAGAAAAAATAAAACAGCTTGAGAATTAAGAAATCTTATTTACAATATCTGTTCTCTTTATGTCTGTGGCCTTAAGCAAATAACTAACATTTTCTGGGTATCTTTTTCTACATCTGTAAAATGAGCTGAAAAATAAACTTAACTGAGTAATTTATGAGGTATTTTCCAACTCTAAGGTATTTTGAATGTGGGCTTTGAGGGCATTGATGGGCCAGGAGAAAGCTGACAAAATTGTTATGCCCAGTGACAGATAGAAGGATTGATCAATATTTGATATTTAAAGTATAGTAAAATGTTTAAGATATAATTTAGGTGGAGGGCATGGAGATGTTCACTATAAAATTATTTTAACTCTTGTATACATGAATATTTTAATAACAAAATTAGGGGTTGATAATCCAACAACTAAGAGAAATACATTTTTTCTTTGACATTGATGGTCACCTATTTATTGTTCTTAAAACCCTATGATTCCAAGAAAACATAGGCAGAACACTATGACATAAATCACAAAAAGATCCTTCATGACCCAACTCCTAGAAGAATGAAAATAAAACCAAAAATAAACAAATGTAGCCTAATTAAACTGAAAAGATTTTGCACAGCAAAGGAAACTATAAGCAAGGTGAAATGACAGCTCTCAGAATGGGAGAAAATAATAGCAAATGAAAAAAACTGACAAAGATTAATCTCCAAAATATACAAGCAGCTCATGCAACTCAATACCAGAAAAACAAATCACCCAGTCAAAAAGTGGGCAAAAGACCTAAACAGACATTTCTCTAAAGAAGACATATAGTTGGGTGTTAAACACTTGAAAAGATGCTCAACATTGCTCATTATTAGAGAAATGCAAATCAAATCTACAACAAGGTATCACCTCACACTGGTCAGAATGGCCATAATCAAAAAATCTACAAACAACAAATGCTGAAGTGGGTGTGGACAAAAGGGAACATTCTTGCACAGTTTGTGGGAATGTAAATTGACACAACCACTATGGAGAACAATAAGGAGATTCCTTGAAAAATAGGCATAAAACAACCATATGACCCAACAATCCCACTGCTACACATATATCCTCAGAAAAACATAATTGACAAAGATATACATACTCCAGTGTTCATTGCAGCACTATTTACAATCCCTAGAACATGGAAACAACCTAGATGTCCATCGATAGATAAATGGATAAAGAAGCTGTGGCACATATTTACAATGGGATATTACTCAGCCATATAAAAGTCCACAAGCAACAAGTGCTGGAGAGGATGTGGAGAAAAGGGAACACTCTTGCACTGTTGGTGGGAATGTAAATTGATACAACCAATATGGAAGGCAGTACATAGATTCCTTTAAAAACAAGGCATAAAACTATTATATGATCAGCAATCCCACTACTAGGCATACACCCTGAGGAAACCAAAACCGAAAAAGACACATATACCTCAATTTTCATTGAGGCATTCTTTACGATGGCTAGGACATGGAAGCAAACTAGATGTCTATCGACAGATGAATGGGTAAAGAAGTTGTGGTACATATATATAATGGAATATTACTCAGCCATTAAAAAGGAACACATTTGTGTCAGTTCTAATGAGGTAGATGAACCTAGAGCCTATTATACAGGGTAAAGTAAGTCAAAAAGATAAAAATAAATATCATATGTTAACTAATATATATGGAATCTACAAAGATGTTACTGATGAACCTATTTGCAGAGCAGCAATGGAGATGAAGATATAGAGAACAGACTTGTGGATATGGGAAGTGGGGAAGAAGGAGAGGGTTGGACAAATGAAGAGAGTAGCCTGGAAACATATACACTACTATATGTAAAATAAATAGTCAATGGGAATTTGCTGTATGACTCAGGGAATTCAAAACAGGGCTCTGAGGACATGGAAGCAACCTAGATGCCCATCAGCAGATGAATGGATAAGGAAGCTGTGGTACATATACACCATGGAATATTACTTAGCTGTTAAAAAGAATTCATTTGAACCAGTTCTAATGAGATGGATGAAACTGGAGCCCATTATACAGAGTGAAGTAAGCCAGAAAGCTAAAGAACATTACAGCATACTAACACATATATATGGAATTTAGAAAGATGGTAACGACAACCCTATATGCAAAACAGAAAAAGAGACACAGAAGTACAGAACAGACTTTTGAACTCTGTGGGAGAAGGTGAGGGTGGGATGTTTTGAAAGAACAGCATGTATATTATATGGTGAAACAGATCACCAGCCCAGGTGGGATGCATGAGACAAGTGCTCGAGCCTGATGCACTGGGAAGACCCAGAGGAATCAGGTGGAGAGGGAGGTGGGAGGGGGGATCGGGATGGGGAATACGTGTAAATCTATTGCTGATTCATGTCAATGTATGACAAAACCCACTGAAAAAATAAATAAATTTTAAAAAAAAATTTACAACCAAAAAAAAAAAAAAAAGAAAAGAAAAAGAAAAAAAAAACAAAACAAAACAGGGCTCTGTAACAATCTAGAGGGGTGGGAAGTAGGAGGGAGTTTCAAGAGGGGAGGGACATATGTTGATGTGTGGCAGAAACTAATGCAATATTGTAAAGCAGTTATCCTTCAACTAAAAATAAAGAAAATTTTAAATAATCCTATGATTCCTATTACTTCCAGTTCAGTGTACAGCTTTTCCTTTCCCTTGGTAGTGGTATATCAAATCTTCTCCACCAATTGGACATTCATATTAAAATAACTACTGACAACCAAAGGAGCATTGAAAGAAACTAAATACTCCAAAAAGGGATCAAGAATACGAATTTTCTAGGTGGCTTTTGAGTGAGACCTGCCAGTGGTGGGTAAAGTAGTTATTGAAATATTAAATCTAGCTCAATTCAGAACAGCAAACATTTAGGATACATTTTCTGTGTACCAGGCACTCCGCTACATCTGGGAACCCTAAGATAAAAATGTATATTTGGCCCTTAACCTAGAGAAGCTCTAGCTATAACTGATCAAACTGATACATAAACAAATAACTTGACTTTAATATTATTTCAGCCTAAATATAAGAGAATAACTTCAAAATAATATGTTTTCTGTTTTACACTGATGCTGCTGTGCTGATGATAAAACGAAAATGTAAAAAAGATTGTATCATGTAAAATGAGGCCAAACTGACAGTGAAATGTTCATTGAAAATTCATTGGCTAGAGAACTTATAGAGACGTGCTAATGCTCCATATAAACTGGTTTACATTTCAGCGTGACTTGTCTTATAAATAACAAGCAAAAGTGATTCTAAAGACACTAATTTCATAATTCACTTCACTCAGAGATTTCCTTTACATCAGAGCAGGAACAAAACAAGAAAGAAAACATAATTCAAACAATACTTCAATGAAATACTTCAGTGAAATTAGGGTCTCTCAAACCTGGTTAGGATTGGAACACAAGACACTCTAACAAATAGAATGCTTTTTGGAATATGATCCATTCTATTCATTCATTAAGAAAAAATATATATATAATCAATATTGTATCAGTTAGTGAATACTTGTTATGTATTAGACAATTCTCCTTCACTGTACATACATTGGTCCATAAAATCCACCTAACCTACTTAAAAGTTAGAAAGATAGATATCATCTCTACTTTTTTGAATGAAGAAATTGGAGCACAAGGACATTAAGATCTTGCCCATTGTTACATAGCTAGTAAGTATTTGACATGTGATTTGAACCTACTCTGCCTAACCCCAGACTCCAACCCTTAACCAGTGTCTCAAATCAGATTTTACTTATTTTTTACATTATTTGAACTCCCCTCACAGGTAAGTGGGACTTCCCAAGTGGCACTACTGATAAAGAAACCACCTGCCAATGCAGAAGATGCAAGAGATACAGGTTTGATCCCTGGGTTGGGAAGATCCCCTGGAGGAGGGGATGACAACCCACTCCAGTATTCTTGCCTGGAGAATCTCATGGACAGAGGAGCCTGGCTGGCAGGCTACAGTTCATAGGGTCACAAAGAGTCAGACACCACTGAAGCAACTTAGCACACACATAAACACAGGTAAGCTGGGGGTGAGATGGGTAGTCTATACTTTTAAGAAAATACTGAATGATTTTGGGAGTTGGAGCCAGGAGAACATATTAAAGGTAGAGGTACTTTGTAGAAAACACACTTCATAAGTTGCTTGTCAACATCATCAGGAACTTGAAATCATTTTTGTTGTTGTTGTTCAGTCACCAAGTCATATCCAACTTTTCATGACCCCATGGACTGCAGCACACCAGGCTTCCCTGTCCCTCACCATCTCCCAGAGTTTGCCCAAGTTCATGTCCATTGAATCAGTGATACCATCTTTTGTCACCTTCTTCTCCTTCTGCCTTCAGTCTTCTCCAGTATCAGGGTTATTTTCTAATGAGTTGGCTCTTTGCATCAGGTGGCCAAAGTCCTGGAGCCTCAGCTTCAGCATCAGTGCTTCCAATGAGTATTCATGGTTTATTTTCTTTAAGATTGACTGGTTTGATCTCCTTGCTATCCAAGGGATTCTCACAAGTTTTCTCCAGCACCACAGTACAAAAACATCCATTCTGCTCTGCCTTCTTTATAGTTCAGCTCTCACATCTGTACATGAGTACTGGAAAGATGATAGCCTTGACTATACAGACTTTTGTTGGCAAAGTGATATCTTCGCTTTTTAATACATTGCCCAGATTTGTCATATTTTTCCTGACAAGAAGAAATCTTCTTCTAAGTTCATGGCTACAGTCGCCATCTGCAGTGATTTCAAAGACCAAGAAAAGGAAATCTGTAACTGCTTCCACCTTTTCCCCTTCTATCTGCCATAAAGTGATAGGACCAGATGTCATGATCTTAGTTAATTTTTTTTTTTTGGTATTGAGTTTTAAGCCGGGTTTTTCAATCTCCTCCTTCACCCTCATCAACAAGTTCTTTAGTTCCTCTTCGCTTTCTGCCATTAGAGTGGTATCATCCATATATCTGAGGCTGTTAATATTTCTCCCAGCAATCTTGATTCCAGCTTGTAACTCATCCAGCCTGGCATTTTGCATGATGTGCTCTGTATATAAATTAAGTAAACAGGGTGACAATAAACAGCCTATTCATACTCCTTTCTCAGTCCTGAACCAGTCAGTTGTTCCATATAAGGTTCTAACTGTTGCTTCTTGACCCTCATACTGGTTTCTTAGCAGACAGGTAAGATGGTCTGGTATTCCTAACTCTTTAAGTGTTTTTCAGTTTGTCTTACTCCACACAATCAAAGGCTTTAGTGTAGTTAATAAAACGGAGGTAGATATTTGTCTGGAATGTCCTTGCTTTCTCTGTGATTCAGCAAATGTTTGCAATTTGATATCTAGTTCCTCTGCCTTTTCTAAAAGCTTGAACATCTGGAAGTTCTCAGTTAATATAATTCTGAAGCCTAGCTTGATGGATTTTGAGCATAACCTTACTAGCATGGGAGATGAGTGCAATTGTCTGGTGGTTTGAACATTCCTTAGTACTGCCATTCTTGGGAATTAGGATGAAGATTGACCTTTTCCAGTCCTGTGGCCACTGCTGGGTTTCCCAAATTTGCTGATAGTGCAGAGTGCAGCACTTTAATAGTATCATCCTTTAGGATTTTAAATAGCTCTGGTGGAATTCCATTATATTCACTAGCTTTATTGGCAGCAGTGCTTCCTAAGGCCCACTTAACTTCACATTCCAGAATGTCTGGCTCTGGGTGAGTGACCACACCATCATGGTTATCCAGGTCATTAGGATCATTTTTCTAGAGTTCTTCTGTTTATTCTTGCTATCTCTTCTTTATCTCTTCTGATTCTAGTAGGTGTTTACCATTTCTGTCCTTTATTGTGCCCATCTTTGGATGAAATATTTCTTTGATATTTCCAATTTTCTTGAAGAGATCTCTAGTCTTTCCCAGTCTGTTTTCCTCCATTTCTTTGCATTGTTCTTTGAAAAAGGCCTTCTTGTCTCTCCTTGCTATTTTCTGAAACTCTGCATTTAGTTGGGTGTACCTTTACCTTTCTCCCTTGTTTTCTGCTTCTCTTCTTTCCTCAGCTATTTGAAAAGCCTCTTCATACAACCACTCTGACTTCTTGTATTTCTTTTTCCTTGGAATGGTTTTGTTCACTGCCTCCTGTACAATATTACAAACCTCTGCCCACAGTTCTTTAGGCACTCTGTTTACTAGATCTAATCCCTTGAATCTATTCACCACTTCCACTGTATATTCATAGGGGGTTTGAATATAGTTTGAATAGTCATACCTAACAGTCTAGTGGCTTTCCATGTTTTCTTTAGTTTAAGCCTTATTTTGCTATGAGGAGCTGATGATCTGAGACACAGTCAGCTCCAGGTCTTGTTTTTGCTGAATGTGATCAGCTTCTCCATCTTTGGCTACTAAGAATGTAATCAATCTGATTTCAGTACTGAACATTTGGTGATGTCCATTTGTAAAGCAGTCTCCTTTGTTGTTGAAAAGGGTTGTTTCCTATGACCAGTGCATTCCTTGGCAGAATTCTGTTAGCCTTTACCCTGCTTCATTTTGTACTCCAAAGCCAAGTATGTCTGTTACCTAGATATCTCTTGACTTACTACTTTTGCGTTCTAATCCCCTGTGATGCATAGGACATCTTTTTTTTGGTGTTAGTTCTAGGAGTTCTTCTATGTCTTTATAGAACTGATAAACTTAAGCTTCTCTGGCATTGGTGGTTGGGGCATAGACTTGGATTACTGTGATATTGAATGGTTTGCCCTGGAAATGAACCAAGTTCATTCTGTCATTTTTGAGATTGCACCCAAGTACTGCATTTCAGACTCTTTTGTTGATTATGAGGGCTACTCCTTTCCTTCTATGGGATTCTTTCCCACAGTAGTAGATATAATGGTCATCTGAATTAAATCCACCCATTCCCACCCAGTTTGGTTCACTGATTACTAAGAAACCAATATTTACCCCTGCCATCTCCTGCTTGACCACGTCCAATTTACCTTGGTTCATGGACCTAACATTTCAGTTTCCTATGCAAAACTCTTATTTACAGCATTGAATTTTACTTTCATTGCCAGACACATCCACAAGTGAGCATCATTTCCACTTTGGCCCAGTCACTTCATTCTTTTTTTTCTCCCCCCCATTTATTTTTATTCGTTGGAGGCTAATTACTTTACAATATTGTAGTGGTTTTTGCCATACATTGACATGAATCAGCCATGGATTTACATGTGTTCCCCATCCCGACCCCCCCCCCACCTCCCTCTTCATCCCATCCCTCTGGGTCTTCCCAGTGCACCAGCCCTGAGCACCCGTCTCAGTTCTAATGAGATGGATGAAACTGGAGCCCATTATACAGAGTGAAATAAGCCAGAAAAATAAAGACCAATACAGTATACTAGCGCATATATGTGGAATTTAAAAGGATGATAACGATAACCCTATATGCAAAGCAGAAAAAGAGACACAGATGTACAGTCACTTCATTCTTTCTGTATCTATTAATATTTGTCCTCTGCTCTTACTCAGTAGCATACTGGACACCTGGCAGTTTTTCTTTCTGTGTCATATCTTTTTGCCTTTTTATACAGTTCCTGGGGTTTTCACAGCAAGTATACTAGAGTCGTTTGCCATTCCCTCCTCCAGTGGATCACGCTTTGTCAGAACTCTCCACTATGACCTATCCATCTTGGGTGGCCCTCCTTGGTATGGCTTATAGCTTCATTGAGTTATGCAAGCCCCTTCACCCAGACAAGGCTGTAATCCATGAAGAAGTGCACTCGTTTAAACCCAAGCCAAACATTCAGGTCAATCTATGTAGGAAAAAAATATATGAATTAACATAATAATCTGAAAAGGAAGTGAAATTTGAGCTCATTATTTTCTCTTCCTGGAGTTTATCTTAAGGAAACAACAATTAATATGTGAAGATGTATATACTTATGTATTAATTGAAACGCAAATTTTAATACCAACACTTTTGAAAAAAAAAGTCTAAATATACACCAGTATGAAGTTGGGTAAATATTATCTATAATGTTTATGGATATAAACATATCCACCATATCCATATAAGAATAGTCAATGTTTATGGAATATCTATAAAATCAGTATAGCACAGCCATTATATATATTGCAGTAGAGCTATATACACATGGAAAGATGATAAGACATGTTATTCAGATTATAGAAAAATATATGACAAGTTGAAGAGGTTGATTTCTAACATATTAATGTGAGGAGTTCCACAGATTTGCACCCAATTGTAACTGATAAAAATACGAGAAAGAAACCATTTAAAATCTCTGTAAATAGCCTAAAGGCACATAGAAAACTTTTAAAAATTCATTCAAGAAAATCTATGAAAATTCTCTATGAAAGACAAATCTACACTATTTGAACTACAACCAGTCTCTCCCTTCTCCCTTCCAACTCAACCAAGTGGAGACTACACTATACAACTGCAGTCAAAAAAGCAGGGTTCCCTCTCTCCCCAGTTCCCAGTAAGAGGGCTGTCTTCCTGGGAGGAGCAGGATGTCATTGTTTCTCATCCTGTCTCCAGCTACACTTTGCTGAGGATAAATACCAAGTGAGTCAAGAAACAAGACTTTGTTCATCTGTCCATCTTTATCTCGTGGAATGAGGGCTATACTTTGAATGCAGCATGCTGAGAATGCTGGGGCCCTAGATCTGTGGCTGTAGATGTCCTTTATCCATTTCATGAGGTAGGGTTTTCATGCCAAGCAGGACAACAATCTAATAGGATCATAGGTGACTGCCTTTCAACATCACAGTGAACTCAGCACCCACTCAGGAAAAAGCTTGCCATTGTTCCCAAGCCTCTGTTCCAGAGCCCTAGACCAGAGTTTTGACAGAACAAACACCAAAAGATGCCTTAGCCACTTCTCTTCAAAAGGGGTAGAATTTGACAGGACTAGTTTTCAGGAAAATGTATGCCCTACAGAACTGTTGAAAACAACAGAGAAATCAGTCTATAATTAGTGGAGTTTAATATCTGAGTGTGGTAATGGATAAAGGGGAGGAGGGGGTAGAAAAAGGTATTCCATACAAAAGGAAATCAAGAGAAAGCTGGAGTAATAATTTTCATATCAGACAAAATAGACTTTACAATAAAGGCTGGTATAAGAGACAAATAAGGACACTACATAACGATCAAGGTATCAATTCAAGAAGTTATGGCAGATATAAATATATATGCACACAACGAAGGAGCAGCTCAATATATAAGACAAATACTAATAGTCATGAGGGAAGAGGTTGACAATAACACAATATTCAGTCAGTTCAGTTCAGTTGCTCAGTCGTCTCTGACTCTTTGTGACCCCATGGACTGCAGCACACCAGGCCTCCCTGTCCATCACCAACTCCCAGAGATTGCTCGAACTCATGTACATTCTGTAGGTGATGCCATCTAACCATCTCAACCTCTGTCGTCTGCTTCTCCTCTTGCCTTCAACCTTTCCCAGCATCAGGGTATTTCCAAATGAGTCAGTTCTTCACATCAGGTGGTTAAAGTATTGGAGTTTCAACTTCAACATCTGTCCTTCCAATGAATATTCAGGACTGATTTCCTTTAGGATGGACTGGTTGGATCTCCTTGCAGTCCAAGGAACTCTCAAGAGTCCTCTCCAACATCACAGTTGAAAAGCATCAATTATTTCATGTTCAGTTTTCTTTATAGTCCAACTCTCACATCCATACATGACTACCAGAAAACCCATAGCCTTGACTAGATGGACCTTTGTTGGCAAAGTAATGTCTCTGCTTTTTAATATGCTGTCTAGGTTGGTCATAACTTTTCTTCCAAGGAGCAAGCGTCTTTGAATTTCATGGCTGCAGTCACCATCTGCAGTGATTCTGGAGCCCCCAAAAATAAAATCTGACACTGTTTCCCCATCTATTTGCCATGAACTAATGGGACCAGATGCCATGATCTTAGTTTTCTGAATGTTGAGCTTTAAGCCAACATTTCCACTCTCCTCTTTTACTTTCATCAAGAGGCTCTTTAGTTCTTCTTCATTTTCGGCCATAAGGGTGGTGTCATCTGAATATCTGAGGTTATTGATATTTCTCCAGGGAGTCTTGATTCCAGCTTGTGCTTCATCCAGCCCAGCATTTCTCATGATGTACTCTGAGGTAAATAAATATAAACTTTATTTATAAGTTAAATAAGCAGGGTGACAATATACAGCCTTGACATACTCCTTTTCGGATTTGGAACCAGTCTGTTGTTCCATGTCCAGTTCTAACTGTTGCTTCCTGACCTGCACACAGATTTCTCAAGAGGCAGGTCAGGTGTTATGGTATTTCCATCTCTTTAGGAATTTTCCACAGTTTCTTGTGATCCACACAAAAACTTTGACATAGTCAATAAAGCAGAATTAGATGTTTTTTTTTTTTTTTCTTTCTGGAACTCTCTTGCTTTTTTGATAATCCAGTGGGTGTTGGCAATTTGATCTCTGGTTCCTCTTATTTCTCTAAAACCAGCTTGAACATCTGGAAGTTCATGGTTCATGTACTGTTGAAGCCTGGCTTGGAGAACTTTGAGCATTACTTTACTAGTGTGAGAGATGAGTGCAATTTTGGGGTAATTTGAGCATTCTTTGGCATTGTCTTTCTTTGAGATTGGGATGAAAACTGACCTTTTTACAGTCCTGTGGCCACTGGTAAGTTTTCCAAATTTGCTGGCATATTGAGTGCAGCACTTTAAGAGCATCATCTTTTAGGATTTGAAATAGCTCAACTGGAATGCCATCACCTCCACTAGCTTTGTTCATAGTGATGCTTCCTACACACACAATATTAGTGGGGGATTTTAGCAACCTACTTTAATCAATGGACAGATCATCCAGACAATCAGTAAGGAAACAGAGGTCTTAAATGACACGTTGGACCAAAAGGACTTAATTAATATTTATAGAGCATTCCATTCAAAAGCAGCAAAATACATATTTTTATAAGAACACACAGAAGATTCTCAAGAATTTACCATATGCTTGACCAGAAGGCAAGTATCAGTAATTTAAGAAAATTTAAATCATATTATATATCTTTTCTGATCACAGTGCTATGATATTAAAAATAAAAGAAAAAAGACTATAACACACATCAATGTGTGGAGACTAAACACTATGCTACTGAACAACCAATGGGTCACCAAAGAAATCAAAGAGGAAATTAAAAAAAAAAAAATACCAAGTGTAAAAACGAAAATGAAATCAAAACAATCTGAAACCTATGGGATTCAACAAAAGCAGTTCTAAAAGGGAAGATTACAGCAATACTATCTTAACTCAGGAAACAACCTGACCCTAAAAGAAACAACCTAACCCTTGTAGTTGTTCGGTCACTCAGTCAAGTCCGATCTTTGCAACACACCAGGCTTCCCTGTCCTTCACCATATCCTGGAACTTGTTCAAACTTGTGTCCATTGAGTCACTGATTCCATCCAACCAACTCGCCCTCTGTCATCCACTTCTCCTCCTGACTTCAGTCTTTCCCAGCTTCAGGGTCTTTTCTAATGAATCGGCTCTTCACATCAGGTGGCCAAAGTTTGGATCTTCAGCTTCAGCATCAGTCCTTCCAATGAATATTCAGGAATGATTTCCTTTAGGATTGACTGGTTTGATATCCTGGCAGGCCAAGGGACTTGCAAGAGCCTTCTCCAAAACCACAGCTCAAAAGCATCAGTTCTTCGGGGTTCAGAATACTTTATGCTCAAACTCTCACATCCATACATGACTACTGGAAAAAACATAGCTTTGACTATATAGACCTTTGTAGGCAAAGTAATGTCTCTGCTTTTTAATACACTGTCTAGGTTTGTCATAGCTTTTCTTCAAAGGAGCAAGCATGTCTTAATTTCATGGCTGCAGTCACCATCTGCAGTGATTTTGGACAATCAAGTCCGTCACTGTTTCCATTGTCTCCCAATCTATTTGCCATGAAATGATGGGATCAGATGCCATGATCTTCATTTTTTGAATGTTGAGTTTTATGCCAGGTTTTTCACTCTCCTCTATCACTTTCATCAAGAGGCTCTTTAGTTCTTCTTCACTTTCTGCCATAAGGGTAGTGTCATGTGCATATCTTATGTTATTAATATTTGTCCCAGCAATTTTGATTCCAGCTTCTGCTTCATCCAGGCAGGCATTTCGTATGATGTACTCTGCATATGAAAGGTCAGTTTTCATTCCAATCCCAAAGAAAGGAAATTCCAAAGAATGCTCAAACTACCACACAATTGCACTCATCTCACACTCTAGTAAAGTAATGCTCAAAATTCTCCAAGCCAGGCTTCAGCAATATGTGAACCGTGAACTTCCAGATGTTCAAGCTGGTTTTAAAGGCAGAGGAACCAAAGATCAAATTGCCGACATCCGCTGGATCATTGAAAAAGCAAGAGAGTTCCAGAAAAAAAAACAAACAAACAAACATCTATTTCGGCCTTATTGACTATGCCAAAGCCTTTGACTGTGTATCACAATAAACTGGAAAATTCTGAAAGAGATGGAAATACCAGATCACCTGACCCGCCTCTTGAGAATCCTATATGCAGATCAGGAAGCAACAGTTAGAACTGGACATGGAACAACAGACTGGTTCCAAATAGGAAAAGGTGTACGTCAAGGCTGTATATTGTCACTCCACTTATTTAACTTATATGCAGAGTACACCATGAGAAATGCTGGGCTGGAGGAAGAACAAGCTGGAATCAAGATTGCCAGGAGAAATATCAATAAACTCAGATATGCAGATGACACCACCCTTATGGCAGAAAGTGAAGAGGAAGTAAAGAGCCTCTTGATGAAAGTGAAAGAGGAGAGTGAAAAAGTTGGCTTAAAGCTTAACATTCAGAAAACTAAGATCATGGCATCTGGTCCCATCACTTCATGGCAAATAGATGGGGAAACAGTGGAAACAGTGTCAGACTTTATTTTTTTTGAGCTCCAAAATCACTGCAGATGGTGATTGCAGCCATGAAATTAAAAGGCACTTACTCCTTGGAAGGAAAGTTATGACCAACCTAGACAGCGTATTTAAAAGCAGAGACATTACTTGACCAACAAAGGTCTGTCTAGTCAAGGCTATGGTTTTTCCAGTAGTCATGTATGGATGTGAGAGTTGGACTGTGAAGAAAGCTGAGCACCAAAAAATTGATGCTTTTGAACTGTGGTGTTGGAGAAGACTCTTAAGAATCCCTTGGACTGCAAGGAGATCCAACCAGTCCATCCTGAAGGAATTGGGGGCAGGAGGAGAAGGGGACGACAGAAGATCAGATGGCTGGATAGCATCACCGACTCGATGGACATGAGTTTGAGTAATCTCCGGGAGTTGGTGATGGACAGGGAGGCCTGGCGTGCTGCGATTCATGGGGTCGCAAAGAGTTGGACACGACTGAGCGACTGAACTGAACTGAACTGAACTCTGCATATAAGTTCAAGACCAGGGTGACAATTTATAGCCTTGTCATACTCCTTTCCCAATTTGGAACCAGTCTGTTGTTCAATGTCTGGTTCTAACTATTGCTTCTTGACCTGCATACAGATTTCTCAAGAGGCAGGTCAAGGGTTCTGATATTTCCAACTCTTTCAGAATTGTCCATGATTTGTGGTGATCCACACAATCACAGGCTTTGGCATAGTCAATAAAGCAGAAATAGATGTTTTCTTGAAAATGTAATAAAATATATAAAAAATAAAATATAATAGTCATCTGTATTCATTTCATCCATTCCAGATCACTGCTTCCTTAAATGTGGATGCTCACTCTTGCCATCTCCTGTTTTAACACTTCCAATTTACCTTGACTTAACATTCCAGTTTGTGCTTCTTCCTCAGTCCTGTCCGACTCTTGCAACCCCATAGACTGTAGCCTGCAAGGTTCCTTTGTCCACAGTATTCTCCATACAAGAACACTGGAATGGATTGCCATTTCCTTCTCCAGGGGATCTTCCTGGGCTAGGAATTGAACCCAGGTCTCCTGCATTGTATTGCAGGCAGACTCTTTAACGACTGAGTTATGGGGGGAGCACTAACATTCCAAATTCCTATGCAATATTGTTCATGATTCCTATGAAATATTGTTCTTTATAGCATTGGACTTTACTTTCTCCATTAGACACATCCACTACTGGGCATTGTTTCCTCTTTGGCTTCCTCGTTCCTTCTAGAGCTATTTTTCCTGTTTTTCTCCAGTAGCCTATTGGACACCTACTTGACCTGGGGAGTTCATCTTTCAGTGTCATATCTTTTTGCCTTTTCATACTGTTCATGGGGTTCTCAAGGCTAGAATGCTGAAGTGGTTTGCCATTCCCTTCTCCAGTGGGCCACATTTTGTCAGAACTCTCCATCATGACCCGTCTCTCTTGGGTGGCCCTAAGCAGCATGGCTCATAGTTTCATTGAGTTAGACAAGATTGTGATTCATGTGATCAGTTTGGTTAGTTTTCTGTGATTGTGGTTTTCATTCTGTCTGCCCTCTGATGGATGAGGATAAGAGGCCTGTGGAAGCTTCCTGGTGAGAGGGACTGGCTATGGGTAAAACTGGGTCTTGCTCTAGTGGGCAGAGCCATGCTTGGTAAATTTTTAATCCAATTTTTTAAGGTTAGATAAACAAACTAGAGAAAGAATAAATAAAATCTAATGTTAGTAGAAGGAAGAAATCATAAAGATCAGAGAAGGAATAAACAAAATAGAGACAAAGAAACAATAGCAAAGATCAACGAAAATAATACCAGTTCTTAGTGAAGACAGACAAAATTGATACTACTTTAGCCAAATTTATAAAGAAGGCTGATTCATATCAATGTATGACAAAACCCACTGAAATGTTGTGAAGTAATTAGCCTCCAACTAATAAAAAAATTAAAAAAAAAAAAAGCCAGAAGAATCAAGTCAGTAAAGTTAGAAATGAAATAAGAGAAGTTACAATGGACACCATAGAAATAGAAAAGATCATAAGAGGCTACTACAAGTAACTATGGACTTCCTTGGTGGTTCAGATTTTTTTTCTTTCTTTTTTAATTTTTATTTTTTTAATTAATGTATTTATTTTAATTGGAGGCTAATTATTTTACAATATTATAGTGATTTTTGCCATACATTGATATGAATCGGCCATGGGTGTACATGTGTTCCCCATCCAGGATCCTAGGAAGACTTGGTTAGCATCTGGGAGCCTGCTCACAGTTTGGTGAAGGATGCCATCTCTGGGGCCGAAACTGCCCCTTGCCTTCTGGCTCTGGCTGTCGCAGGCCTGCCTCACTGCCTCCGGTGGGAGGATGGGCCAATCCACAGCCGGCTAGCTTGCCTTTGGTATTCTCTCAATTATTTCTGCTGTGAGCGGACCAGGCTGTGCCTTAAGTTAGAGCTTTCCATGGGAAAGTTTTCTCTCTCTCTCTCTCTCTCTCTCTCTCTCTCTCTTCTCTCTCTGGCTGTCACACAGTTTGGGTTGCTATCTCACATTAGCTCCTTTAGATTGTCTTCAGAGCATTCAGGCCCAGTCCTTACCGTAAGCATGCAACCCATGCCTCCCTTTCAGCCCCCACTCGCTTGTGACAGACGCAAGTGTCTGGGCTACTTCTCTGCTGGGAGTTCCAGTTAGGCACGTCCTCTGTGGGTTTTTTTTTTTCCCTCCTAGTTATGTTTCCCTCTGAGATTCCAGAACTCCCCACAGACCTGCTGATGAGAGGGTTTCCTGCTGTTTGGACCTTCTCCTTCATGACTCCCTCCCCTGGACAGGTCTCCATCCCTAACTCTTTTGTCTCTCTTTTTGTCTTTTATATTTTGTCCTACTTCCTTTCAAAGAGAATGGGCTGCCTTTCTAGGTGCCTGGTGTCCTCTGCCAGTGGTTCAGAAATTGTTTTGTGGAAGTTGCTCAGCATTCAAATGATCTTTCGATGAATTTGTAGGGGAGAAAGTGGTCTCCCCATCCTATTCCTCCACCATCTGGTGGTTCAGATCCACCTGAAATTCAGGAGACCTGGGTTTGATTGCTGGGTTGGGAAGATCCCCTGGAGAAGAGAACAACTACTGACTCCAGTATTATTGCCTGAAGAATTCCATGCACAAAGGAAGCTAGCAGGCTACAGACTATGGGGTGGCAAAGAGTCAGACACAATTGAAGGGCTTTCACAAGCAACTATATGTCAATAAAATGGACAGCCTAGAAGAAATGGGCAAACCCTTAGACAGACACAACATTCCAAGGCTAAATAAGGAAGAGATTTTTTAAAAATGTTAACAGGTCAATCACAAACAGTGAAATTGAAATTGCTTTTTAAAAACTTCCAACAACCAAGGTCCAGGACATGATGGCTTCACAGGTGAATTCCATCAAACATTTAGAGAAGAGCTAACACCTATCCTTCTGAAACATTTCCAAAAATTGCAGAAGAAAAAAAACTCCCTAACTTATTCTATGAGGCAAGTATAACCTTGATAGCAAAACCAGACACAGATATCACAAAAAAGGAAAATTACAGGCCAATAACACTGGTGAACATAGATTCAAAAATCCTCAACAAAATACTAGCAATCAATATCCAACAGTACATTAAAAGGACCATACACCATGATCAAGTAGGATTCATCCCAACGATGCAAAGATTTTTCAGTCTCTGTAAATGATACATCACAGCTACAAATTGAAGTGTAAAACCATATGATAATCTCAGTAGATGCAGAAATTTCTTTTTTTACAAAATGTAGCACCCATTTATGATAAAAACTCTCTAGAAAGTGATCATTGAGGGAACTTAACATAATAAAGGCTATATATGACAAGCCTACAGCTAATGTCATACTCAGTAATGAAAAGCTGAAGACATTTCCTTGACGATCTGGAAGGAACTCTTGCCACTTTTATTTAACATAGCTTTGGAAGTGCTAGTTAAGGAAATCAGAGAAGAAAAAGAAATAAAAGGAATCAAAATTTGGAAAGAAGAAGTTAAACTGTCACTGTTTGCAGAAAACATGATAGAAAATACTAAAGACACACCATAAAACTATTAGAGCTCAACAATGAATTTGGTAAAATTGTGCGATACAAAGTTAATAAACAGAAATCTGTTGTATTTCTATACACTAGCAATGAAAGATCAGAACTATAAATTAAGAAAGTGATACCATTTACCATTGCAAAAAAGAATAAAATACCTAGGCATAAATAAGTGATCACCTTCGCCCCCTTGTGTTAAGGCGGGAATTAAACACTGGAGGGACTTGCAAACAGAGGAACCCAAAATAAACAAAGAGGAGGGAACTGCACTGGAAGTGACAGGTGAAACAGATTAAAACCCTGTAGTTAACATTGACTAAGCATTGGAAGGGCCCTATAGACCTTGAGAAGAACTATAAGCTGGAAAAAGGAACTATCTGAAACTGAACTGACCCCACACTGCCCTCAACAGCTCCAGAGAAAATTGTAGATATATTTTTACTATTATGTTTTTAATTTTTTAAGTTCTTTATTATTCCTTTAATTTTCATTTTGATAACCTACTATTACCTTGCAAAAACAGACCCTAATTTTAAAGTAAATTTCATACACACACACACACACACACACACACACACACATATTAAAATTTTTGTGATTGATTTTGTTTTGTATTTTTAATATTGTATTTTTGAGCATCTAACCTCTACTCTAGATTTTTAATCTTTGCTTTTTGGTATTTGTTATCAATTTTTAATCTTTAAGAATCTAATCTTCAGTACCAAATTTTACTTGGCAGTGTGATTACAGATTTGATTGCTCTCTCCCCTTTTGACTCTCCCTTTTCTCCCCCAGGCCACATCTATCTCCTCCCTCCCCTTCTCTTCTCTACTTAGCTCTGTGAATCTCCCTGGGTGTTCCAAGCTCTAGAGAACACTTAGGGAACTGATTGCTGGCTCGATTGCTTTCTCCCCTTTTGACTCCCTCTCTTCTTCTCCTGGTCACTTCTATCTCCCTCCTCCCTCTTCTCTTCTCCAAGTAACTCTGGGAACCTCTCTTGATGTCCCTCACTGTGTTGAGTCTTTTCACCATTAACCTAGATGTTTTATCATCTGTCCTGAGTGGATGGAGAAATCTTGAGGCTACTGTAAGAATAAGACTGAATGCCAGAGGCAGGAGGCTTAAATCCAAAACTGAGAACACCAGAAAACTCCTGACTCCAGGAACATTAATCAAGAAGAGCTCATCCAAAAGCTCCCATAACTACACTGAACCAAGCTCTACCTAAGGGACAACACGTTCGAGAGCAAGACATAGCATGCTAATTCTCCAGCAACGCAGCCCTGAGCATTAAAATACAGGCTGCCCAAAGTCACACCAAACCCATAGACACCTCAAAACTCACTACTGGACACTTCATTGCACTCATAGAGAAGATATCTAGCTCCACCGACCAGAACACCAATGCAAGCTTCACTAACCAGGAAACCCTGACAAGCCACTCATCCAAACCCACCCACAGGGAACAACTTCCACAATAAAGAGGAGTCACAAACTTCCAGCCTACAAAAAGGCCAGCCCAAACACAACAATCTAAACAAAATGAAAAGGCACAGAAATATTCAACAGGTAAAATAACATGATAAATGCACACCAAACCAAACAATAGAGGAGGAGCTAGGGAGTCTACTTGAAAAATTATTCAGATTAATGATAGTAAAGATGATCCAAAATCTTGGAAACAAAATGGAGTTACAGATAAATAGACTAGAGACAAGGATTGAGAAGATACAAGAAATGTTTAACAAGGATATAGAAGAAATAAAAAAGAGTCAGTCAATAATAATAATGCAGTAACTGGGATCAAAAGCATTCTGGAGGGAACCAACGGTAGAATAGCTGAGGTAGAAGATAAGATAACTGAGGTGGAATATAGAACGGTGGAAATAAATGAAGCAGAGAGGAAAAAAGAAAAAAGAATTAAAAGAAATGAGGGCAATCTCAGAGACCTCTGGGACAATGTTAAATGCCATAACACTCGAATTATAGGAGTCCCAGAAGAAGACAAAAAGAAAGACCATGAGAAAATACTTGAGGAGATAATAGTTGAAAACTTCCCTAAAATGGGCAAGGAAATAGGCTCCCAAGTCCAAGAAACCCAGAGAGTCCCAAACGAGATAAACTCAAGGCGAAATACCCACAAGACACATATTAATAAAATTAATGAAGATCAAACACAAAGAGAAAAGATTAAAAGCAGCAAGCTAAATGAAACAAATAACACATCAGGGGATTCCCATAAGGATAACAGCTGATTTTTCGATAGAAACTCTTCAGGCCAGAAGGGAATGGCAGGACATACTTAAAGTGATGAAAGAGAAAACTTACAACCCAGATTACTATACCCAGCAAGAACCTCACTCAAATATGAAGGAGAAGTCAAAAGCTTTACAGACAAGCAAAAGCTCAGAGAATTCAGCACCACAAACCAGCTCTTCAACAAGTGCTAAAGGATCTTCTCTAGACTGGAAACATAGAAAAGGTTTATAAACTTGAACCCAAAACAACAAAGTAAATGACAACAAGATCATATTTATCAATAATTACCTTAAATGTAAATGGGATGAATGCCTGAAACAAAAGGCAAAGACTGGCTGGATGGATACAAAAACAAGGCCCCTATATATGCTGTCTACAAGAGACCCACCTCAAAACAAGGGACACATACAGAATGAAAGTGAAAGGCTGGGAAAAAAATACTTCATGCAAATGGAGACAAAAAGAAAGCAGGAGTAGTAATACTTACATCAGATATAATAGACTTTGAAATAAAGGCCATGAAAAGATAAAAAGAAGACCTGTGGTATTGGAGAAGACTCTTGAGAGTCCCTTGGATTGCAAGGAGATCCAACCAGTCAATCCAAAAGGAGATAAGTTCTGTGTGTTTGTAAGAAGGACTGATGTTGAAGCTGAAACTCCAACATTTTGGCCACCTGATATGAACAGCTGACTCACTACAAAAAACCCTGATGCTGGGAAAGATTGAAGGCAGGAAGGGAAGGGAACGACAGAGGATGAGATTGTTGGATGGCATCACCAACTCAATGAACATGAGTTTGGGAAAATTTCAGGGAGATGGTGATGAACAGGAAGGCCTGGCTTCTGCCGTCCATGGGGTTGCAAAGAGTTGGACACGACTGATCGACTGAACCGAACTGAACGTAATGATCAAAGGATCAATCCAAGAAGAAGATATAACAATTATAAATATATATGCACCCAACATAGGAGGGCAGCATTATGTAAGGCAAATGCTAACCCAACAAGTAACACTAAAGAAGCTGAAGTTGAACAATTCTATGAAGACCTACAAGATCTTTTAGAACTAACACCCAAAAAAAAAATGTCATTTCCATGACAGGGGACTCGAATGCAAAAGTAGGAACTCAAGAAATACCTGGAGTAACAGGCAAATTTGGCTGTGGAGGACAGAATTAAGCATGGCAAAGGCTAATAGAGTTTTGCCAAGAGATGGCACTAGTCACAGCACCACTCTTCCAACAACACAAGATAAGACTTTACACAAGGACATCACCAGATGGCAACACCAAAATCAGATTGATTAAATTCCTTGCAGCCAAAGATGGAGAAGCTCTATATAGTCAGCAAAAAGAAGACCAGAAGCTGACTGTGGCTCAGATCATAAACTCCTCATTGCCAAAGTCAGGCTTAAACTGAACAAACTGGGAAGACCATTAGACCATTCAGGTATCATCTAAATCAAATCCTTTACAATTATACAGTTGAAGTGAGAAATATATTTAAGGGACTAGATCTGATAGAGTGCCTGATGAACTATGGATGGAGGTTCGTGACATTGTACAGGAGACAGGGATCAAGACCATCCCCAAGAAAAAGAAGTGCAAAAAAGCAAAATGGTTGTCTGAGGAGGCCTTACAAATAGCTGTGAATAGAAGAGAAGTGGAAGGAGAAGGAGAAAAGGAAAGGTATATCCATTTGAATCCAGAGTTTCAAAGAAAACCAAAAGGGATAAGAAAGCATTACTCAGCGATCAGGGCAAAGAAATAGAGAAAAGCAAAAGAATGAGAAAGACTAGAGATCTCTTCAAAATAATTAGAGATACCAGGGGAACATTTCATACAAAGATGGGCACAAAAAGGACAGAAATGATATGGACATAACAGAAGCAGAAGATATTAAGAAAGGGTGACAAGAATACACAGAGGAACTGTACAAAAAAGATCTTCACAACCCAGATAAACACGATGGTGTGATCACTCACCTAGAGCCAGGCATTCTGGAATGTGAAGTCAAGTGGGCCTTAGGAACCATCACTACAAACAAAGGTAGTGGAGGTGATGGATTTCCAGTTGAGCTATTTCAAATCCTAAAAGATGATGCTGTGAAAGTGCTGCACTCAATAGGCCAACAAATTTTGAAAACTCAGCAGTAGCCACAGTACTGGAAAAGGTCAGTTTTCATTCAAATCTCAAAGGAAGGCAATGCCAAACAATGCTCAAACTACCACACAATTGCAGTCATCTCACATGCTAGTAAAGTAATGCTTGAAATTCTCCAAGCCGGGCTTCAGCAATACGTGAACCATGAACTTCCAGAAGGTCAAGCTGGATTTTAAAAAGGCAGAAGAACCAGAGGTCAAATGGTCAACATCCGCTAGATCATCGAAAAAGCAAAAGAGTTCCGGAAAAACATCTACTTCTGCTTTATTGACTATGCCAAAGCTTTTGACTGTGTGGATCACAATAAACTGTGGAAAATTCTGAAAGAGATGTGAATACCAGACCACCTGACCTGACTGTTGAGAAATCTGTATGCAGGTCAGGAAGCAACCGTTAGAACTGGACATGGAACAACAGACTGGTTCCAAATAAGAAAAGGAGTATGGTAAGGCTATATATTGATCTTGTTGCATAGTACATCAAGATTGCCAGGAGAAATATTAATAACCTCAGATACGAAGATGACACCACCCTTATTGCAGAAAGTGAAGAAGAACTAAAGAGCTTCTAGATAAAAGTGAAAGAGGAGAGTGAAAAAGTTGGCTTAAAGCTCAACATTCAGAAAACTAAGATCATGGCATCCAGTCCCAGCACTTCATGGCAAATAGATGGAGAAACAGTGGAAACAGGGGCTGAATTTATTTATTTATTTATTTATTGGCTCCAAAATCACTGCAGATGGTGACTGCAGACATGAAATTAAAAGACGCTTACTTGACAGTATGGTACTGGCACAAAGACAGAAATATAGATCAATGGAACAAAATAGAAAGCCCAGAGATAAATCCACGTACCTACGGACACCTTATCTTTGACAAAGGAGGCAAGGATATACAATGGAAAAAAGACAACCTCTTTAACAAGTGGTGCTGGGAAAAATGGTGAACCACTTGGAAAAGAATGAAACTAGAACACTTTCTCACGCCATACACAAAAAATAAACTCAAAATGGATTAAAGATCTAAATGTAAGACCAGAAACTATAAAACTCCTAGAGGAGAACATAGGCAAAACACTCTCCGACATAAATCACAGCAAGATCCTCTATGACCCACCTCCCAGAATATTGGAAATAAAAGCAAAAATAAACAAATGGGACCTAACGAAACTTAAAAGCTTTTGCACAACAAAGGAAACCATAAGCAAGGTGAAAAGACAGCCCTCAGATTGGGAGAAAATAATAGCAAATGAAGAAACAGACAAAGGATTAATCTCAAAAATATACAAGCAACTCCTGCAGCTCAATTCCAGAAAAATAAATGACCCAATCAAAAAAATGGGCCAAAAATCTAAACAGACATTTCTCCAAAGAAGACATACAGATGGTTAACAAACACAAGAAAATAGGCTCAACATCACTCATTATCAGAGAAATGCAAATCAAGACCACAATGAAGTACCATTATATACCAGTCAGGATGGCTGCTATCCAAAAGTCTACAAGCAATAAATGCTGGAAAGGGTGTGGAGAAAACGGAACCCTCTTACACTGTTGGTGGGAATGTAAACTAGTACAGCCACTATGGAGAACAGTGTGGAGATTCCTTAAAAAACTGGAAATATAACTGCCATATGACCCAGCAATACCACTTCTTGGCATACACACCAAGGAAATCAGATCTGAAAGAGACACGTGTACCACAGTGTTCATCACAGCACTGTTTATAATAGCCAGGACATGGAAGCAACCTAGATGCCCATCAGCAGATGAATGGATAAGGAAGCTGTGGTACATATATACTACGGAATATTACTCAGGCATTAAAAAGAATTCATTTGAATCAGTTCTAATGAGATGGATGAAACTGGAGTCCATTATACAGAGTGAAGTAAGTCAGAGAGATAAAGACCAATACAGTATACTAACGCATATACATGGAATTTAAAGAATATGGTAACAATAACCCTATATGCAAAACAGAAAAAGAGACACAGATGTACAGAACAGAATTTTAGAAACTGTGGGAGAAGGCGAGGGTGGGATGTTCTGAGAGAACAACATTGAAACAAGTATACTATCAAGGGTGAAACAGATCACCAGCCCAGGTTGGATGCATGAGACAAGTGCTCAGTCCTGGTGCACTGGGAAGACCCAGAGGGATCGGGTGGAGAGGAAGGTGGAGGGGAGGATCGGGATGGGGAACACATGTAAATCCATGGTTGATTCATGTCAATGTATGGCAAAAACCACTACAATATTGTAAGGTAATTAGCCTCCAACTAATAAAAATAAATGGAAAAAAAATAAAATAAAATCTGCATTAAATGAAAATAAATAAATAAAAGACGCTTACTCTTGGAAGGAAAGTTATGACCAACGTAGACAGCATATTAAAAAGCAGACACATTACTTTGCCTACAAAGGTTTGTCTAGTCAACTATGGCTTTTCCTGTAGTCATGTATGGATGTGAGAGTTGGATTACAAGGAAAACTGAGTGCCAAAGAACTGATGCTTTTGAACTGTGATGCTGGAGAACACTCTTGAGTGTCCTTTGGACAGCAAGGAGATCCAACCAGTCCATCCTAAAGGAAATCAGTCTTGAATATTCATTGGAAGGACTGATGCCGAAGCTGAAACTCCAGTACTTCAGACACATGATGTGTAGAACTGACTTATTTGAAAAGACCCTGATGCTGGGAAAGATTGAAGGCAATAGGAGAAGGGGATGACAGAGGATGAGATGGTTACATGGCATCACTGACTTGATGGACATGAATTTGAGCAAGCGCTAGGAGTTGGTGATGGACAGGGAAGTCTGGCGTGCTACAATCCATGGGGTCACAAAGAGTTGGACATGACTGAGCAACTGAACCGAACTGAACTGAAGAAGTATGAAAGCAGAAATTAGCAATAACACAATAATAGTGGGAAACTTTAATACCCCACTCACACCTATAGATAAATCAACTAAACACAGACTTTAAATGATGCAATGCACCAGTTAGACCTAATTGATATCTAAAGGAGATTTCACCACAAAATAATAAATTTCACCTTTTTCTCAAGTGCACATGGAATGTTCACTAGGATAGATCACATACTGGATCATAAATCTGGCCTTGGTAAATTTAAAAAAAAATGAAATCATTTCAAGGATCTTTTCTGATCACAGCGCAGTAAGATTAGATGTCAACTATGGGGAAAAAATTACTAAAAATAGAAACATATGGATGCTAAACAACATGCTTCAGAATAACTAACAAATCACAGAATATATCAAAAAAGAAATCAAAATATGCATAGAAACGAATGAAAATGAAAACATGACAACCCAAAACCTATGGGATTCAGTAAAAGCAGTGCTATGGGAAGGTTCATAGGTATACAAGCTTACCTCAAGAAACAAGGGAAAAATCAAATAAATAACTTAACTTTACACCTAAAGCAACTAAGAAAAGAAGAAATGAAGAACCCCAGGGTTAGTAGCAGGAAAGAAATCACAAAAATTAGGATAGAAATCAATGAAAAAGAAACAAAGGAGACATTAGCAAAAATCAACAAAATTAGACTCTGGTTCTTTGAGAAAAGATAAATAAAATAGACAAACCATTAGCCAGACTCATCAACAAACAAAGGGAGAAAAATCAAATCAATAAAATTAGAAATGATAAGGTAGAAATTACAATTGAAAACACAGAAACACTGAGGTTCATAAGAGCCTACTATCACCAACCATATGGCAATATATTGGATACCGTGGAAGAAATGGATGAATTCTTAGAAAAGTACAACCTTCCAAAACTGAACCAAGAAGAAATAGAAAATCTTAACAGACCCATCACAAGCACAAAAATGGAAACCGTAATCAGAAATCTTTCAACAAACAAAACCCCAGGGCCAGATGGCTTCACAGCTGAATTCTACCAAAAATTTAGAGAAGAGCTAACACCTATCCTACTCAAACTCTTCCAGAAAATTGCAGATGAATGTAAGCTGCCAAACTCACACTGAGGCCACTATCACCCTAATACCAAAAGCAGAAAAAGATGCCACAAGAAAAGAAAACTATAGGCCTATATCACTGATGAACATAGATGTAAAAATCCTTAATAAAATTCTAGCAAACAGAATCCAACAACATATTAAAAAGATCACACATCATGACCAAGTGCGCTTTATCCCAGGGATGCAAGGATGCTTCAGTATTCACAAATCAATCAATGTGATACACCACACTAACAAATTGAAAGATAAAAACCATACAAATATCTCAATAGATGCAGAGAAAGCCTTTGACAAAATTCAACATCCATTAATGATAAAATCCCTCCAGAAAGCAGGCGTAGAGGGAACATGCCTCAACATAATAAAAGACATATATGATTAACCCACAGCAAACATTATCTTCAATGGGGAAAAATTGAAAGTATTTACCCTAAAATCAGGAACAAGAAAAG
This sequence comes from Cervus canadensis, assembly GCF_019320065.1. NCBI lineage: Eukaryota > Metazoa > Chordata > Mammalia > Artiodactyla > Cervidae > Cervus > Cervus canadensis. The sequence goes on from NC_057419.1 coordinate 57,906,495, forward strand.
ATGCCCACTCTCACCACTACTAAACAACATAGTTTTGGAAGTCTTAGCCACATCAATCAGAGAAGGAAAAGAAATAAAAGGAATCCAGATTGGAAAGAAGAAGTAAAATTCTCACTGCAGACGACATGGCCCTCTACATAGAAAACCCTAAAGACACCCCCAGAAAATTACTAGAGGTAATCAATTAATATACTAAACTTGAAGGATATAAAATTAACACACAGAAATCACTTCCATTCTTATACACTAACAATGAGAATACAGAAAGAGAAAGTAAGGGAACAATTCCATTCACCTTTGCAACGCAAAGAATAAAATACTTAGGAACAAATCTACCTAAAGAAACAAAGGACATATATATAGAAAACTATAAAACACTGATGAAAGAAATCGAAGAGGACACAGATAGATGGAGAAATATACCATGATCATGGATCAGAAGAATCAATATAGTGAAAATGAGGACACTACCCAAAGCAACCTATAAATTCAATGCAATCCCTATCAAGCTACCAATGCGTATTTTTCAGAGAACTAGAACAAATAACTTCACAATTTGTATGGAAATACAAAAAATCTCGAATAGCCAAAGCAATCTTGAGAAAGAAGAATGGAACAGGAGGAATCAACCTGACTGACTGCAGGCTATACTACAAAGGTACAGTCATCAAGGCAGTATGGTACTGGCACAAAGACAGAAACATAGATCAAATGAACAAAATAGAAAGCTCAGAGATAAATCCATGCACCTATGGACACCTTATCGTTGACAAAGGAAGCAAGAATATACAATGAAAAAAAGACAATCTCTTTAACAAGTGCTGCTGGGAAAACTGGTAAACCACTTGTAAAAGAATGAAACTAGAACACTTTCTAACATCATACACAAAAATAGACTCAAAAAGATCTAAACATAATACCAGAAACTATATAACTCCTAGAGGAAAACATAAGCAAAACCCTCACTGATGTAAATCACAGCAGGATCCTTTATGACCTACCTCCCAGAATATTGGAAATAAAAGCAAAAATAAACAAATGGCATCTAATTAAACTTAAAAGCTTTTGCACAATGAAGGAAACTCTAAGCAAGGTGAAGAGAGAGCCTTCAGAATTGGAGAAAATAATAGCAAATGGAGCAAATGACAAAGAATTAATCTCAAAAATATACAAGCAGCTCCTGTAGCTCAATTCCAGAAAAATAAGCGACCCAATAAAAAATGGGCCAAAGAACTAAACAGACATTTCTCCGAAGAAGACATACAGATGGCTAACAAACACATGGAAAGAGGCTCAACATCACTCATTATCAGAGAAATGCAAATCAAAACCACCATGAGGTATCATGTCACGCCGGTCAGAATGGCTGCTATCAAAAAGTCTACAAATAATAAGTGCTGGAGAGGGTGCAGAGAAAAAGGAACCCTCTTACACTGTTAGTAGGAATGCAAACTAGTACAGACACTTGGAGAACAGTGTGGAGATTCCTTTAAAAAACTGGAAATGGAACTCCCATATGACCCAGCAATCCCACTGCCAGGCATACACACCGAGGAAACCAGAATTGAAAGGGACACATATACCCCAATGTTCATCACAGCATTGTTTACAATGACCAAGAGATGGAAGCAACCTAGATGTCCATCAGCAGAGGAATGGGTATGAAAGCGGTGGAATATTGCTCAGCTATTAAAAAGAATGCATTTGAATCAGTTCTAATGAGGTGGATAAAACTGGAGCCTATTATACGAAGTGAAGTAAGTCAGAAAGAACAATACCAATACAGTATATTAACACATATATGTGGAATTTAGAAAGATGGTAACAGTGACCTTATATGCAAGACAGCAAAAGAGACACAAATGTAAATAACAGACTTTTGGACCCTGTTGGAAAAAGTGAGGGTGGGATGATTTGAGAGAATGGTATTGAAACATGTATATTATCATATGTGAAAGAGACCACCAGTTCAGGTTCGATGCATGATACTGGTGCTCAGGGCTGGTGCACTGGGATGACCCTGAGGGATGGGATGGGGAGGGAGGTGGGAGGGAGTGTCAGAATGGGAAACACATGTACACCCATGGCTGATTCGTGTGAATGTATGGCAAAAAACACCACAATATTGTAAAGTAATTAGCCTCCAATTAAAATAAATTAATTAATTTTTAAAAATTAAAGCAACATCTAACTGAGGGGGATTCATTCAGATACACCATCTAAGTTCTATAATTTTTTAATCTCTGGGCTGTTTTGCCTGATGAAGGTAATATTTATCATTTTTACATTCTCAGGGCCTTGGAATCTGTTTGAGCCCTCCGAACACCTCTGGTTAGTGTGGGGTTTGATTCTAAATGCAATGCCAAAGAATGTTCAAAATACAGCACGAGTGCACTCATCTCACAGGCTAACAAAGTAATGCTCAAAATTCTCCAAGCCAGGTTTCAACAGAATGTAAACCATGAAATTCCAGATGTTCAACCAGGATTTGGAAAAGACAGAGTAACCAGAGATCAAATTGCCAACATCCATTGCATCATAGAAAAAAACAAGAAAGTTCCAGAAAAATATCTACCTCTGCCTTATTGATTATGCCAAAGACTTTGACTGTGTAGATCACAACAAACTGTGGAAAATTCTTTAAGAGATGGGAATACCAGACCACCTTTCCTGCCTCCAGAGAAATCTATAGGCAGGTCAAGAAGCAACATCTAGAACCAGACAAGGAACAACAGAGTGGTTCCAAATTGGGAAAGTTTATCAAGGCTATATATTGTCATCATGTTTATTCAACTTATATGCAAGGTACATCATGCAAAATGCCGGGCTGGATGAAGCACAAGCTGGAATAAAGATGACCAGGAGGAATATCAATAACTTCAGTCGGATATGCAGATGACACCACCTTCGTGGCAGAAAGTGATGAACTAAAGAGCTTCTTGATGAAAATGAAAGAAGAGAGTGAAAAAGCTGGCTTAAAACTCAACAGTCAAAAAACTAAGATCATGGCATTCTGTCCTATAACTTCATGGCAAATAGATGGAGAAACATAGGAAAAAGTGAGAAACTTTATTCTGGGGGGCTCCAAAATCACTTCAGATGGTGACTGCAGCCATGAAATTAAAAGACTCTTGCCCCTTGGAAGAAAAGCTATGATCAACCTAGACAGTATATCAAAAAGCAGAGACACTATTTGGCCAACAAAGTCTGTCTAGTCAAAGCTATGGTCTTTCCAGTAGTCATGTATGGATGTGAGAGTTGGACTATAAAGAAAACTGAGCACTGAAGAATTGATGCTTTTGAACTGTGGTGTGGAGAAGACTCTTTAGAGTCCCTTGGACTGCAAGAAGATCAAACCAGTTAGTCCTAAAGGAAATCAGTCCTGAGTATTCCTTGGAAGGACTGATGCTGAAGCTGGAGCTCCAATACTTTGGCCACCTGTTGTGAAGAACTGACTCATTGGGAAAGACCCTGATGCTGGGAAAGATTGAAGGCAGGAGAAGGGAATAGCAGAGGATGAGGTGGTTGGATGGCATCACCGACTTGATGAACATGAGTTTGAGCAGGCTCCAGGGACTGGTGATGGACAGGGAAGCCTGGCATACTACAGTCCATGGTGTCGCAAAGAGTTGGACACGACTGAGAGACTGAAATGAACTGAACTGAACAGGAATCTGTATCTGTGTAGTGCCTGTAAGCTTGATAAATACTTTCTAGAAACTCTGATGGATCCTCAGTTGGTTTTTGTTTTATACATACCGCCTTAGGATTGTAAAAACATTGTCTGCTTCAGTATTTTTCTTGCTTCTTCCTTTCAGCACTGTCCTGATTCTACCCTTCCTGCTTACTAGCCCTGGCCCCTCCCCACTCAGTATTGTCTTATCCTTGCCTTGGTTTCCTTAGTGTTTCCTGGCCTCAATCATGATTTTCTTTAAGCTTCTTGACTCAGTCAAGAATTTTCTTGAAGATCTCTGAAATATGCAGAACTTTGTGGGAAGGGTGGGGAAGAAATGTCACTTTACTCAGTCATCACAAGGGCTTACCAAGTTTGGTGGAAGATGAGGAAGGAGAGTCCTGTCAAGGTCACAGTTCAGTTCAGTCACTCAGTCATGTCCAACTCTTTGCAACCCCATGAACTGCAAAACTCCAGGCCTCCCTGTCCATCATCAACTCCTGGAGTTTAAGCAAACTCATGTCCATTGAGTCAGTGATGCCATCCAATCATCTCATCCTCTGCCATCCTCTTCTCCTCCTGCCTTCAATCTTTCCCAGCATCAGAGTCTTTTCAAATGAGTCAGTTCTTCGCAACAGGTGGCCAAAGTTTTGGAGCTTCATCTTCAGCATCAGTCCTTCCAATGAATATTCAGGACTGATTTCTTTAGGATGAACTGGTTGGATCTCCTTGCAGTCCAAGGAACTCTCAAGAGTCTTCTCCAACACCACAGTTCAAAATCACCAGTTCTTCAGCACTCAACTTTCTTTATAGTCAAACTCTCACATCCATACATGACTACTGTAAAAACCAGAGCTTTGACTAGATGGACCTTTGTTGGCAAAGCAATGTCTCTGCACTGTATTATGCTGTCTAGGTTGGTCATAACTTTTTTTCCAAGGAGCAAGAGTCTTTTAATTTCATGGCTCCAGTCACCATCTGCAGTGATTTTGGAACAAAAAAACTAAAGTCTGTCACTATTTCCACTGTTTCCCCATCTATTTGCCATGAAGTAATTGGACCAGATGCCATGATCTTAGTTTTCTGAATATTGAGTTTTAAGCCAACTTTTTCACTCTCCTCTTTCACTACTTTCATTAAGAGGCTCTTCAGTTCCTCTTCACATTCTGCCATGAAGGTGGTGTCATCTGCATATCTGAGGTTATTGATATTTCTCCAGGCAATCTTGATTCTAGCTTGTGTTTCATCCGGCCAAGCATTTCTCATGATGTACTCTGCCTATAAGTTAAATAAGCTGGGTGACAATATACAGCCTTGATATACTGTTTTCCCTATTTTGAACCAGTCTGTGGTTCCATGTCCATTTCTATCCATTTCTTCCTGAACTGTATACAGATTTATGAAGAGGCAGGTCAGGTGGTCTGATATTCCCATCTCTTTAAGAATTTTCCACAGTTTGTTGTGGCCCACATAGTCAAATGTTTTGGTATAGTCAATAAATCAGAGCTAGATATTTTTCTGGAACGCTCTTGCTTTTTTGGCGATCCATCGGATGTTGGCAATTTCATCTCTGGTTCCCCTGCCTTTTCTAAATCCTGCATGAACATCTGGAAGTTCACAGTTCATGTACTCTTGAAGCCTGGCTTGGAGAATTTTGAGCATTACTCTACTAGCATGTGAGATAAGTGCAATTGTGCGGTAGTTTGAACATTCTTTGTCATTGCCATTCTTTGGGAATGTAACGAAAACTGACCTTTTCCAGTCCTGTGGCCACTGCTGAGTTTTCCAAATTTGCTGGCATAATGAGTGCAGCACTTTCACAGCATCATCTTTTAAGATTTGAAACAGCTCAACTGGAAGTCCATCACCTCCACTACCTTTGTTCAGAGTGATGCTTCCTAACGCCCACTGACTTCACACTCTAGGGTGTCTGGCACTAGGTGAGTGATCACACAGTCATGGTTATCTGAGTCATTAAGACCTTTTTTGTATAGTTCTTCTGTGTATTCTTGTCACCTCTTCTTAATATCTTCTGCTTCTGTTAGGTTCATACCGTTTCTGTCTTTTATTGTGCCCATTTTTGCATGAAATGTTCCCTTGGTATCTCTAATTTTCTTGAAGAGATCTGTAGTCTTTCCCATTCTATTGTTTTCCTATATATATATATATATTTGCATTTATCACTGAGGAAGGCTTTCCTATCTCTCCTTGCTATTCTTTGGAATTCTGCATTCAGTTGGATATATCTCTCCTTTATGCTTTGCCTTTCACTTCTCTTCTTTTCTAAGCTATTTGTAAGGCCACCTAAGACAACCATTTTGCCTCTCTGCGTTTCTTTTCCTTGGGGTTGGTCTTGATCTCTGCCTCTTGTACAATGTTATGAACTTCCATCTATAGCTCTTCAGGCACTCTCTCTATCAGGTCTAATCCCTTGAATCTGTTTGTCACTTCCACTGGTGTTTGATTTAGGTCATACCTGAATGGTCTAGTGGTTTTCCCTACATTCTTCAGTTTAAGTCTGAATTTGGCAATAAGGAGTTCATAATCTGAGCCAGAGTCAGCTCCTTGTCTAGTTTTTGCTGACTGTATAGAGCTTCTCCATCTTTGGCTGCAAAGAATATGATCAATCTGATTTCAGTATTGCCTATCTGGTGATGTCTATGTGTAGAGTCTTCTCTTGTGTTGTTGAAGAAGGTGTTTGCTATGACCAGTACGTTCTCTTGGCAAAACTTGGCAAAAAAAAAATTAGCCTTTGCCCTGCTTCATTTTGTACTCCAAGGTCAAATTTGCCTCTTACTCCATGTATTTCTTGAGTTCCTACTTTTGCATTCCAGTCCCCTATAATGAAAAGGACATCTTTTTTCAGTGTTAATTCTAGAAATCCTTGTAGTTCTTCATAGAACCATTCAACTTCAGCTTCTTCAGCATTACTCATTGGGGCATAGACTTGGATTACTGTGATATTGAATGGTTTGCCTTGGAAACAAACAGAGATCATTCTGTCATTTTTGAGATTGCATCCAAGTACTGCATTTCAGACTCTTTTGTTGACTATGATGGCTACTCCATTTCTTCTAAGGGATTCTTGCCCACAGTAGTAGATATAATGGTCATCTGAGTTAAATTCATGCACTCCAGGCCATTTTAGTTCTCTGATTCCTAAAATGTCGATGTGCACTCTTGCCATCTCTGTTTGACCACTTCCAATTTGCCTTGATTAATGGACATAGCATTACAAGTTCCTATGCAATATTAGTCTTTACAGCATCAGACTTTATGTCCATCACCAGTCACTTCCACAACTGGGTGCTGTTTTTGCTTTGGCTCCATCTCTCCAATCTTTCTGGAGTTACTTCCCCACTCTTTTACAGTAGCATATTGGGCACCTACTAACCTTGGGAGTTAATCTTTCAGTGTCCTATCTCTCTGCCTTTTCATACTGTTCATGGGGTTCTCAAGGCAAGAATACTGAAGTGGTTTGCCATTCCCTTCTCCAGTGGACCACATTTTGTCAGAACTCTCCACCATGACCCATCTTGGGTGACCCTACATGGCATTGTCACAGCCTGACCTGTTTACATCTGCCTCTTCTTCATGACATTGTCTTATCCTTATCTCTTTAGGGACAAGATAGTTATTTCCGGTTGTGGATGAACTCATCAATGTGCCCTCTGTCTTATCCACTCATTGGTAAGTTATTTGGGTTCTCTTGGGGCTTGAGCTAGATTCTACCATGTTCTGAGCACCTTGGAAGCCTGCTGTCTATATTCAGTGGAATCCTGACTGCAAGGGCCACTAGCTTAATGATAAGAGTGGGTCTCAGGAAGGGGAAGTCACAGGAGAAATGGAGAGATTTGGAAATACAGGGAGATCTGATGTTCATTCAGTGAACATCTAAAAGACTAGGAAGCCAAGTTCACAGCAAAGATAAATGGATTCTATCCTTGGGCCACAGAAATCTCCTGGAGGAGGAAATGACAACCCACTCCAGTATTCTTGCCTGAGGAATCCCATGGACAGAGGAGCCTAGCAGGCTACAGTCCATGGTGTCACAGAGAGTCAGACATGACTTAGTAACTGAGCACACAGGCAAGAAGAGGTTGAAGAGAGACATCCAGAAGACTTCCTAACCAGTAGAATTGTTTACATTCAGTGTTTCCCAAGTCAAATCAGATAATGAGTTTCTGTAGATGTTAATTGCTATTTTGTGAGGAAAGGGTGGCTGTTCTGTGGACAAGTAAATTGGAAAGTTTTTATTTAAGTGAAATGGGTTTCTTTACTGCAGAATTTCTCTAAGCCATGAATATATTGTGTGTGACAAGAGGATAAGTACAGAATGCAACATTTCCTATTTAATGATTTCTGAGAACTCTGGGGCTACTACTGTTGCTATCTCATTGAAAAAGATCTTCAGAACATAGTTTTGTTAATAATCTTTTAAATTTTTGAAAAAAAAAAGACACAAAGAGGAAATACTCTTCTGTCCACATTCGAGAAGACTAAATAATAGGGTCTACCAATAAAGCCTTTGAATTACAGGTATGCCAGCCAACATGACTTAGCAACTAAATAGCAACAATAAACCACTGGTCAGCTATATTTTCCAAGTGTCCATGAAAGGAAAAACAAGCTCTCTTGCCTTAACCTACTCTGAGCTGAGTTGAATAATCCCAGTCACTTTAGCCTCTTTTGTCGGATGCCATGAATATATCCTTCTCAGTGTTCTCTGTTTGCTCTTTCTATTGCTCAATCTCACTGTGGTATCTCCTAAGACAATACTACCTGAATGGTAGTCTTGAAATTATGAAAGGGAAACTTGGACCCAGATATTGCAGCCTGGCAGAGCAGAGACCAGAACCTGCCCCATGACTCGAGTGTGCAGCAAACTGCGCCCTCCTGACAGTGCTAGTAAGCATGCCAAACAGACATCTTGGGGTGGGATGTGCTCTCTGCTCCGCTTCACTGCCTACCCCTGTGTCAAGATATTCCTGATCAACAGCAGAGCCTGCTCTAATCAAACTCACCAGTATAGCTATTCCCTAATGATCTCATATGACTTCTACCAATAAAAGTGCAGGCTGAAAGGAGCCCTTTTGTCTTCTTGCCATGGAGAGTAGGAGGGCCCCCTGACTCCCCACTTGCCAAACTATATGTTTGTCTTTTCACTACATGCTCACCAACGTTTCAGGTCTTTCTCACCCACTGTGCTGGACCCAGAAGGTGGTGCCTGAACAGGGACCTGAAGTCCGGAAGGATTCCCCAGAGGGAAAAACTGAAAGTGAAGACAGAGAGCAGTAAGGGAGATGCCTGGATAGCAACCAGGCCCTCAAACTCTAAGGGTGGTAAGTCCGTTGTATTCTTACAAAGGCAGGGTAACAATGAGGAATGATTTGAGTAAAGCTGAGAAACATTATCTCCAGCTTTCAAAGCACCTCCTCCAGACTGCTGGAGCTCAGGTAAAAGAGGAGCAATTGACACAATTGCTAAAAAATATGGTTAAATATAATTCTTGGTTTCCAGAAGAATGCACTCTAGATACTAAAAATTGGGATCGAGTGGGAGAAAATTTAAAGACAGCACACAGGAGAGGGGATCCCATACCTGTGACAGTATTTGCTACCTGGGGACTAGTGTGATCAGTCCTATGCCCTCTACAGACTGAGAAACCATGTGAAAAGGCCATGTCCTCAGAGACAGTTCCTGTTAACCCTTCTACCCCTTTGCCATCCAAGCTTGAAGATGATTTTCCACCACCACCTCCATCGGGTCCAGAAATGTCTCAGGAGGATAAGCCACTGACTCGGTTTCAGCAGGCCATGACCTCTGCCCTTTGTTCAGGTGCTTTGAACATTGAGGACCATGTTGCTTTCCCTATTGATTACAGGCCTGACCCCAATGATCCCACTCTGGTTGTTGCAACCCATGAAACTTTTGACATCAAGGTTTTAAAGGAATTGAAATCTAGTGTTAGGTTGAATGGAGCCAATTCTCCTTATACACAGGAACTACTGGAAATTTGTTTGCGTGGGAGGTGCTCTCCTTAGGATGTTAAAATGTTAGCCAAAGTTGCTTTAAGTAGTCCCCGATATTTGCAAATTTTTGCCTCTTACACTGAGTTGAGTATTAATTTGGCCAATGGACATAATCTTAACTTTGAAATGCTCACAGGCACAGGGCAATATACTAGTCCAACAGCCCGATTGACTTATGAAAGTGTACTAATGGGAGCATATGAACAGATGGCCAAATGCTGCCGAAGGGCGTGGCAGACAGTATCAGACCCTGGCGAGCCTACTGGTTCATTTGTTAAAATATTACAGAGACCCAGAGAAGACTTCACTGAATTTGTAGACTGGCTCTCATCTGCTCTTCGCAGTCAAATTAATAGTCCTACATTGGAGGACATTTTGTTAAAACAATTAACCTATGAAAATGCCAGTGAAGATTGTGAAGCTGCCCTTAACCCTATTCGTCAAAATGGCAGCCTTGCAAATTTTGTCCGAGCGTGTCAAAATATTGGTACACAAGCTCACAAACAAAACGTGCTAACTCAAGCAATTTGTGCTGCCTTTAAAAATAATTTTAACTCCCCCCCCTGCCAAATGCTTTCAATGTGGAAAGCCTGGATATATGAAAAAGGATTGCCATTCCCGGTCCAAAACAGGTGTTACAATACCTCCGCCTACGGGTTACAATAGAACACCAGGACTGTGTCCTTGGTGCCAAAAAGGCAATCATTAGGCTAATCAATGCAGATCAAAATTTCATAAAAACAGTTCCCCTTTACAACTGGAAAATGGCCAACGGGGCCAGCCCCAGGCCCCACAAACAATAGGGACATACCCTGTGAGGACCTCCAGCACATCTTTCAGCCTGTCTCCAGCCTCTCAGCCACTACCAGCAGAAGTGCTGGGTTGGACCTCCCAACCAGAGTAACTGTTCAGATCAGTGAATCAGATCCCCCGGTAGCAATCCCTACTGGGACCCGAGGCTCCATTCCACCAGGGACTATAGGACTTATTCTGGCCCTTACTATTAAGGGCCCCCGAATTCTTCCTGGCCTTATTGACCCAGATTATTCAGGAGAAATTAATGGCTCTCTCTCATTTATTCCACGTTATTCCTCAAAGTCAGCGAATTGCTCAGCTCCTTCTCTTGCCTTACCATAACCCTAACAATTCTAATCCTGTCACCAGAGGAGAACAAGGATTTGGGAGCACAGATGATCAAGTAGTGTGCTTTAATAAACAAATACTCTCAGATCAGCCCACCTGTAAGATTAAAATTCGAGGAAAAGCCTCTGTTCTCTTAGATACTGTGACTGATGTTTTCATCATTACTTTTCATCAATGGCCAAATGACTGGCCCTTGACTGAACCCCAGGGGAAAATATCAGGCTTGGAAGAACCCCAACAATTTGCTCGAAGTGCAGCAGTTTTTCCTTGCTTAGGGCCTGATAAACAACTCACCCATTTCCAACCTTTTTATTGCAGGCATTCCCTGCAATTTATGGGGCAGAGATCTGCTTGCCCAATGGCACCTAGTCCTCTCCAAGGGAAAGGCAAATCATATGATGGCGAGAATGGGGTACCAACCAGGAAAAGGGCTAGGAAAGAATTTACAGGGAGATCCTTCTCCTTTACCTAGTCAGCCCAAATTGGACAGAAAAGGGCTAGGATATAAAATTTTTTAATGAGGGCCATTGACGTTTCTCTGCCACCACATGCCACACCTCTAACGTGGCTTACATCTAAACCTGTTTGGGTGGATCAATGGCCTCTAACAAAGGAGAAACATTTGTATTTACAGGCCTTAGTAGAAGAACAATTTCAAGCAGGACACATAGAAGAGAGTACTAGTCCTTGGAATACTCCAGTTTTTACAGTCCCTAAAAAGTCAGGCAAATGGAGGCTGTGTCATGATCTTTGAGCTATTAATGCAGTTATGCAACCCTTGGGGGCCTTGCAGCCTGGACTCCCATCCCCTTCAGCCGTACCTCAAGATTGGCCAACTGTAGTTCTGTATCTTAAAGATTGTTTTTATACAATCCCCTTAGCCCCACAAGACAAAGAAAAATTTGCATTTTCAATGTCCAGTATTAACCAACAAGCTTCTGTGAAATGGTACCAATGGAAAATGTTGCCTCAGGGGATGATGAATAGTCCTATGCTATGCCAACAATACATGGGTAGCGCTCTGGAGGGAGCTCAATCCCTCTTTCCTCAAGCCTATTATCATTCACTATATGGACAACATACTCTTAGCTGCCCCAGAGATATCTCTCCTAAATCAACTTTTTCACCAAGTTCAACATGACCTTATATGATGGGGACAGCATATAGCCTCTGAAAAAATTCAAAAAACAACTCCCTTTTCCTATTTAGGTTATCAGGTTTCAGAGCACACCATTACACCCCAAAAAGTATCCATTGGGTATGATAATCTCAAAACATTAAATGATTTTCAAAAGCTTTTAGGAGATATTAATTGGTTGCCCCCTGCTTTGGGCATTCGTACCAGTTTACTTAAACACCTCTTTGAGTCTTAAAGGGGGCTCAGCCCTTTCCTCCCCTTGGACTCTGACTCCACAAGCTAAAAATGAACTTATCGATATAGTAAATGTTGCCATTCAAAATGCTCAACTTAATCATATTCATTATGATTATCCTATGCTTCACATTGTCTTGGCTTATCCAGAAGCCCCTACAGGAGTTTTATTTCAGGGACAGCCTACATTTGACATCATAGAATGGTTGCTTCCACATTCTCAGGAGGGCAAGACCCTGATGATGTACGTTACCCTTGTGTCTAATTTAATTACGCAGGGAAGAAAACGTACTCACCAGTTGACTGACTTTGATCCTCAAACTATTCATGTTCCATTTGACAAAATTCAACAACAACTTTAGAAAACTTGCTTATCATGGCAGGTAACCCTTGCTGATTTTGTGGGCATTTTAGACAATCACCCTCCTGTACATAAATTGTTACAATTTATTTCCCTAACTCCCTTTGTGTGGCCCAGAGTCACCAAGGCCGCACCTATTCCAAGTGCTCCTACTTATTTTACAGATGGCTCTAACAATGGCAAAGCAGGCATTACCGGTCCTGAGGAATGAGAAGCTCTAGTTACTCCCTATACCTCGGCTCAGTGGGTGGAACTAGTAGCAGTAATTACAGCACTTGGTTCTAAAGATAAGGCTCCTATTAATATTGTTAGTGACTGCCTATGTTGTTGAATGACCAAGTCTGTTGAGACTGCAAAAATTAAATATATTAATTCTGAGGAATTATTCCTCCTATTTCTCCAGCTTCAAAAGGCCATTCATTCCCATTCCTTTCCTTTCTTTATTACATATATTCGAGCTCACTCCCCCATCCCAGGGCCTCTCACCCTTGGAAATTTTCAGGCTGATCTTTTAATGATGTCCATTTTTAAACAGGCTTACCAGTCTCATCAACTTCTTCATCAATCTGCCCATTCCCTTAGACACCAGTTTAACATTACTAAATCCCAAGCAACACAGATTGTTCAAGCCTGTCCTTCCTGTCAGATCAGTGCTTATCAACCTCCATGACCTGGAGTTAACACCCGAGGGCTTACTCCAAATGAAATTTGGCAGATGGATGTAACCCATTTCCCTGAGTTTGTACATCTTAGCTACTTCCATGTTTCTATCGATACTTATTCTCACATGCTTTGGACTTCTGCTTATCCTGGTGAAACCACTATTCATGCCCGATGCCATTTATTAGCTGCTTTTACTCATATGGGCATTCCAAATAAACTTAAAACTGACAATGGGCCTGTTTACACCAGTAAAGTTTTTAAAGCCTTTTGCTCCCTTTGGTCTATTAGTCACTCTACAGGCATCCCCTATAATCCAACTAGCCAAGCTATCATTGAACGAGCACATTATGCTCTTAAAAATCAAATTTTAAAACAAAAAGGAGGAATAGCAGGGAATCTCCACCTGCATGCCTGCATTTAGCTCTCCTAACCTTAACTTTTTTCACAACAGATGACCAAAAATAAACCCCTTATGAGAAACACCATTCACATACTCATTCAGTGCAGCACCCACAGGTCTGGTGGAAGGCACCAGAAGGTGGTCCATGGGAAGGACCAACCCCCCCTACTAAAGTGGGGATGAGGATATGGTTGTGTTTCAACAGGTCAAGGCCCTCGCTGGATACCAAGCAGGTGCATCAAGCCATACCATGAACCCCCCATTTGTGCCACAGGAGATGTGGGATCCCACGGTGAGCATGGTGATGGTGACACAGAAAGTCCAGAGGCTACACCTGGCAGATCTCCCCGAGCGAGAACCACGAACATGCACCCATCAGGCACCTCCTGTGACCAGGGGACGACTGAAGAGCCTCAGTCAGAAGAGCGAACAGGTGCTCCTGCCCACTCAAACACCTAAAACTGCTGAGACCATGATGCTGGCCATGGTGGCATCAGTATCCTGTGTGGCAACTGGGGAAGATGATGATTTGTATTGGGCTTATGTTCCAAATCCTCCATTAGCTAGACCCTTAACTTGGATTGACCCTTCCCCTTCAATTTGGACCAGCGATTCTCATTGTTGCCCTGATCCTAACAGGGCACCTCCAGATTTAGGACAAGAAGGAGCCTTATATAATTATTCTGAATAGCCTCCTTTTTGCCACTTTGTATAGGCAATGACTCTAATTGCCTTAATGCCCATACTCAAACTTGGATAAATATTGTGCCCAAACATAATAACCAAACAGCTCAAATATACATGATATTGGCTGGAAGTATTATAAAAGGCAGGACTACTTGACCTGTACTCTGTATCCTGGGATCCACCTGTAAGCAACACAAATTATGGGATCCATTTGAACAGGTTCTGCATTGGGAGGACTGTATGGTCCCTCATCCTCATCAGATTCGTATTGCCAATCTCACATTTTGTGATTGGGGACCTCATGGTCGAGCCCTAGGATGCAACTCTATAACTTTGAAATGGCAGTCTATGTGTGTGCAAAATAAGACACAAGCATTTGTTCAAAATTCTGGTCCCATTGTTTGGCATGAAGGAGGAATGTCTGCTCCTAAGATATGATATATTGATACTATACTAAAAAAAAAAAATTCGGATGCTTTACACATGCATATATAGAAGATAGCTCTCCCCTTCTATCCAGTATTTCTACTGGCAATTACTCTAAAAACAAGGACAACTACACTCTTAAAGCGACTGAGAGTCAGACCTTAGAATTCACTGTATGTGCCTTTCACCCACAAGTGTTCTTAGTAGGGAATCCTCATACTAAAAATAAAAATAATATATGGAATGTAGCATGTATATTTTGCAGATTGTATCATTGCATAAATCATGCTGTAACATGGCACAATTCTGTGCTTATCCTTCAATGCACGCCCGCTGCCTGGCTCCTGGTTAACTTAAAGGAAACTTGGGAGACAACACCCGGCATGCATCTAATTATCCAGACACTTGATTCCCTGGTGCATGGCACTAAACACTTTCTAGGAATGCTGATTGCAGGAATTATATCCCTTGTAGTTCTATTGACTGCTACTGCTATTGCAACCACTGTCCTGGTGGAGATCATGCAAACACAACAATTTGTCAATGACTGGGTACAAAATGCTTCCCATATGTGAAATACTCAGTTAAGAATTGACACCCAATTTGAATCTGAGTCAGATGCAACTAAGAACACACTGCTATGGATGGGAGAACAGATATAGAGCCTACAGTTACACCAACAGCTTGTTTGCCACTGAAATGTTACTCATTATTGTGTCACTCCTCTTAAATATAATCAGACTACACATGCCTGGGATTTGGTTAAAAAGTCACCTCCTAGGAGCTTGGGGCAATGTGTCACTAGACATTGCCCATCTCCAGGAACAGGTTACTTTTACCAATCAAGCCCACCTTCAGGCCACTTCAGCCTCAGAAGTTCTGACTAAAATTGGAGATTCTTTCCAAAAACTTAACCCTTTGAATATAATCAAAGGCCCCAGAGGAGGTCTGTGGGGAACTTTAATACTAATGCTTCTTTGTGTTTTACTCCTTATTGTCTGCGAATTCAGCCTCAAATCAATGAGAGAATTCACTGAGACCCATCCATTATTGACCATCATGGCCTTGCAATCAAAACAAAGGGAGATGTTTCAGTCTGGTGGAGCAGAGACCAGAACCTGCCCCATGACTCAAAGGTGCAGCAAACTGCGCCCTCGTGACTGTCTTAGTAAGCATGCCAAACAAACATCTTGGGGCGGGATGTGCTCTCTGCTCCACTTCACTGCCTACCCCTGTGTCCGTCTCCATGGAAACAAAACAAGATATTCCTGATCAACAGCAGAGCCTGCTCTAATCAAACTCACCAGTATAGCAATTCCTTAATGATCTCATGTGATGTCTACCAATAAAAGTGCAGGCTGAAAGGAGTCTTCTTACCATGGAGAGCAGGAGGGCCACCTGACTCCCCACTTGCCAAATTATATGTGTTTGTCTTTTCATTATGCACTCGCCCCTGTTTCAGGTCTTTCTCACCTGCTGTGCTGGACATGGCACCCAGAGAGGTTAATATGCATGCCTTCATTAAATTGGTATTTGAGGACTAGGATAACCTTAGAATCTATGCTTCATAAAAGCTTATTCTTAGGTGCTTACATATGGGATGACAGGTAGGAAGCATGAGTTCCCATGCCCATACCCAAGGCAGATATCACAAATCAGTGGTGGTACTATTTCCCTCTGAGTCTATACACAGCTTCAGAATCCTTATCTACACAGCCTTCCAGGTAGTTGATATTCAGTTATCAGAGATGGCAAATGAAGGGAAATCTTTCAGCCATATATTTAGAGAGAACTCTGCCATTCATGAATGTTTGAACTGAATAGAGGAGACACCAGAAAGGAAACAGTAGATAGTCAAGGACTGGGTACCCTAATGTACCTAATATTTACCAAAAGGTAAATATTTCTCCTTCCCTTCTAGGCCATGAGAGCCTGTACAGGATTTCTGAAATGAACCTGTACCACATTTCCCAGAATACCACCCCCTGGACCATTACAGACTCCATTGACCTCACATCTCTAAGTCTAATGCCATAAACAAGAAGTGGCAATTCATCTTAAGGCACAAGAGTGAACTACCTGGTATACTGGAGAGAAATGAGAGTTGGACCCCTGGTGCCAAGCTCTGTGTGTCCCTTAGGAATCCAGAGGCAATATCTGGGTCCTTTTCTCCAGCACTTCCCTTCTCTTCTCTCTTTGGTGTCCCCAGCTCTGCCCATGTTCCCACAGTGCTCCCCACTCCCCTACCCCAAGTATCCCAATAACGCCACCTACTCCTTCAACTTATTTTGTGGTAGTACCAATCCTTTGTGTCCCGATTGGCTTCTTGCCCACCTTTCTACCCATAGAACTTAGAAGAAAAGCCTAAAGAAAAGGAAATTCCTCCTATACTGGGCCCTGTGAAAAACCCTAACCTAGCTTTACAAAATTTCATGGTACAATTACCAGAGGAACAGAATGATCACAACCCCCTTGACTTGTATCTGTCTGCATTGTACCCAACTGGCCACCAGCTCAAGTCCATCATGATAAGTCATATTTCATCATACAAGGAAATAAAGGAGAAGCAAAATTCTGAGGTTTGGGTGTTTAGGATTAGAGAGTAAGTGTCTGTGGCTGTATCTGTCTTGAATATAAGTCTCAGTGAAGACCCTTCCTCTACTCCTAGTCCAGACACATGGCTCTGAACCATGTCAACCACAGATTTCTCAGAGCTAGTAGTGTGGATAGACAGCCACACTCATCATTGCCTGAACTAAGCTTTAGATCCCCAGGTGGTGGAGGGTGGGGATGCTAGACAGTACTAAGGCAGGGGGAAGCATGGGCCAAAAGGACATCCATTTATCATTAGCTGTTCCCCTAATGTGTATGGACCTAAGCCCAAGAGATGTGAATTTCACTCAGGCATTTCTTCACAGTATTCCTAACAGTGTTTTGTCCTCAGGAGTCACAGCCAGTGGATGGCAGCCATGGAAGGACATAAAAGAAAGTCTAGTCTCTACAGAGGTAAGGTCATCATTTCAGACTCATGTCTGGGAGTTGGAAATGGGACTATAAACTGTTCTACATATGAAAAAATGGAAGAAATTGGGAGAGAAGATCAGTTTTCAACATTTTAGATGTTTTCCAGCCAAAGTCCTTCATGCATCATGATATTTCTATTTCAAGCTCTGTCCCAATCTGGCTGTGTGTCTTTGAATGAATGCCTTTCTTCTTCTGAGCTTCAACGTCCTCCATCACTGTACACCAGTAGAGAATGAAGAGATGCTGTGGGTTTTCAGACAAAACTAGTGCTCTGTCATGAGCCAAACACTAGGGGGAAGTGCCTTAGCCAGCTATCTCTCACACCACTCCCCAAAGAGTTCCCACAAACATACACATAAAACTGAACTTCCTCTTTCCTAGATCATCCTCCACCTTCTAGACTCCATTTCCCACTGACTGGCAAGACTGGTGGGTCAGCTGACTAAAGGTCACCACATGTTACTTAAATACATCTTTGGCATTCTGAGTCATATTATGGCCAACTCTGAGGAGAACCATATGACAGCCTTCAACTTACCCAACATGCTGTGGTTGCCCAATCCCAAAAGGTCAGAGGAAAAGAGCTAGACCATGGGCAAGCTAAGGAGTCCATGGTTCCTCCTCCCACTGCATTCCACAAGACATCTTTCTTCTCTATTAGAGCTCCACACTAAGGAGTCCATGGTTCCTCCTCCCACTGCATCCCACAGACATCTTTCTTCTCTATTAGAGCTCCACACACTATGTCATGAAAAGAGCACAAGCTGGCCCTAGGATCAATTCCAGCTTTGTCACCTCACTAGCTGTTGTGAATTCTGGTATATCCTGTGACCTCACTGAGCCTTCATTTCCTCACCTCTAAAATGGAACATATAACAAGACCTATTGGAAGGAGAAAAGATGTCAGATGTAAAAGGACATCTATTTCTCAAGCTACAAAGCACAGAAAAAGTATAAGGACAGGTATATTTTTGTCTCCCTTACTGCACCATAAATCTCCTGAAGCCAGGGACCTTGTCTTACTCAGACTTTCACTTGGCACCAGACACAGAGCAGGTAATTCTTAATTTTCAACAGATAAAGGAATACATGTTATATAGCAATTTGATGTCTACAGTCACCATCTACAGTGATTTTGGAGCCCAAGAAAATCAAGTCTGTCACTGTTTCCAATTTTCCCCCTTCTATTTGCTGTGAAGTGATGGGACCAGATGTCATGATCTTTGTTTTTTGAATGTTGAGTTTTAAGTCAGCTATTTCACTCTCCTCTTTCACCTTCATCAAGGGGCTCCTTCAGTTCAGTTCAGTCACTCAGTCATGTCTGACTCTTTGCGACCCCATGGACTGCAGTGCGCCAGGCTTCCCTGTCCATCACCAACTCCCAGAGACTGCTCAAACTTATGTTCATTGAGTCCATGATGCCATCCAACCACCTCATCCTCTGTCATCCCTTTCGCCTCCTGCCTTCAATCTTTCCCAGCATCAGGGTCTTTTCAAATGACTCAGTTCTTCACATCAGGTGGCCAAAGTATTGGAGCTCCAGCTTCAGCATCAGTCCTTCCAATGAATATTCAAGACTGATTTCCTTTAGGACTGACTGGTTTGTTCTCCTTGCAGTCCAAAGAACTCTCAAGAGTCTTCTCTAGCATCACAGTTCAAAAGCACCAATTCTTCAGCACTCAGCTTTCTTTATAGTCCAACTCTCACATCCATACATGACTACTGGAAAAACCATAGCTTTGACAAGATGGACCTTTGTTGGCAAAGCAATGTCTCTGCTTTTTAATATGGTGTCTAGGTTGGTCATTTTTTTTCTTCCAAAGAGCAAGTGCTTTTTAATTTCATGGCTGTAGTCACCATCTGCAGTGATTTTGGAGCCCAATAAAATAAAGTTTGTCACTGTTTCCATTGTTTCTCCATCTATTTGCCATGGAGTGATGGGGCCAGATGCCATGATCTTAGTTTTCTGAATACTGAGCTTTAAGCCAGCTTTTTCACTGTCCTCTTTCACTTTCATTAAGGGGCTCTTTAGTTCCTCTTCGCTTTCTGCCGTAAGGGTGGTGTCATCTTCTTATCTGAGGTTATTGATATTTCTCCTGGCAATCTTTATTCCAGCTTGTGCTTCATCCAGCCCAGCATTTCTCATGACGTACTCTGCATATAAGTTAAATAAGCAGGGTGACAATATACAGCCTTGACATACTCCTTTCCAAATTTGGAAACAGTCTGTTGTTCTATGTCCAGTTCTAACTGTTGCTTCTTGACCTGCATACAGGTTTCTCAAGAGGCAGATCAGGTAGTCTGGAATTCCCATCTCTCGAAGAATTTTCCACAGTTTGTTGTTATCTACACAATTGCAGGCTTTGACATAATCAATAAAGCAGGAATAGTTATTTTTTCTGGAATTATCTTGCTTTTTTGATGATCCAGTGGATGTTGGCAATTTGATCTCTGTTTCCCCTTCCATTTCTAAATACAGCTTGAACATCTGGAAGTTCATGGTTTACATACTTTTGAAGCCTGGCTTGGAGAATTTCGAGCATTACTTTACTAGTGTATGAAATGAGTGCAATTGTGGGGTATTTTGAACTCTTTAGTTATGATTTATATTTATCTAATAATCAGTAGTGGTCACAGGACTGAAAATTGTCTGTTTTCATTTGAATCCCCATAAAGGGCAATGCCAAAGAATGTTCAAACTACCATACAATTACTCTCATTTCACATACTAGTAAGGTTATGCTAAAAAATCCTTCAAGCTAGGGTTCAGTAGTATGTGAACTGAGAACTTCCAGATGTACAAGTTGGGTTCATAAAAGACAGAGGACCCAGAGATCAAATTGCCAACATTCATTGGATCATAGAGAAAGCAAGGGAATTCCAGAAAAACATCTGTTTCATTGACTGTGCTAAAGCCTTTGACTGCATAGATCACAACAAACTGTGGAAAGTTATTAAAATGATGGAAATACCAAACTACCTTACCTGTCTCCTGAGGAGCCTGTATGCGGGTCAAGAAACAACAGTCAGAACCAGACAGGGAACAACTGACTGGCTCCAAATGGAGAAAACAGTGTGTGAGGCTGTATATTACCACCCCGCTTATTTAACTTATATGCACGTAACTTATTTAACATCATGTGAAATGCCAGGCTGGATGACTCACAAGCTGGAATCAAGGTTGCTGGGAGAAATATTAACAACCTCAGATACACAGATGATACCATGCTAATGCCAGCAATTGAGGAGGAATAAAGAGCCTCTTGATGAGGGTGAAAGAGGAGAGTGAAAAAGCTGTTTTGAAACTCAACATTCTAAAAAATCTAAAATCATGGCATCCAGTCCCATCACTTTATAGCAAATAGATGGGGAAAATTTGGAAACAGTGACAAATTTTATTTCTTGGGCTGCAAAATCACTGTGGACAGTGACTGCAGACACAAAATTAAAAGACAATTGCTCCTTGGAAGAAAAGCTATGACAAACCTAGACAACATATTTAAAGGCAGTTTATTTTTGTGTGTGTTATTAGAGAATTTTGTGAGCTCATTCTTTCCTATGTAGCTGTCCAGTTTTCCCAGCATTGTTTATTGAAGAGACTGTCTTTTCTCCATTGTATATCCTTGTCTCTTTTGTCATACATTAGTTGACCATAGATTTGTGGGTTTACTTCTGGGCTTTCTATCCTGTTCCATTTATCTATAAGTCTGTCTTTGTGCCAGTCCTAACTGTTATGATGACTGTAGATTTGAAGTCAGGGAGCCTGATTCCTTCAGTTCCATTTTTCTTTATCAAAATTCCTTTGGCTACTCAGGGTATTTTGTGTTTCCATACAAATTTTGAGAGTTTTTTTGTTCTAGACCTGCAAAAATGTCATTGGTTATTTGGTAGTGATTGCACTGAATCTGTAGATTATCTTGTTTTGAAATTATATGGTCACTTTGAAAATATTACATTTTGAAAATTAGTCTTTTTTTTTTTTTAAATCTTTTTTATTTTGTATTGGTATATAGCTGATTAAGAAATAGCAAACATCTGTCTAGTCAAAGTATTTTTTTTTCAGTAGTTATGTATGGATGTGAGAGTTGGACTATAAAGAATGCTGAGGGCCACAGAATTGATACTTTTTAACTGTGGTGTTGAAGAACCCTCTTGAGAGTCCCTTGGACAGCAAGGAGATCAAACCAGTCAATCCTAAAGGAAATCAGTTTTATTTTTTTATTTTTTTTATAGGCCACTTTTATTTTTTTATTTTTTGTTGTTAGACTTATTTGGCAAGGTCTGTTTATTTTATTTTATGTTTTTTTTCATTTATTTTTATTAGTTGGAAGCTAATCACTTCACAACATTTCAGTGGGTTTTGTCATACATTGACATGAATCAGCCATGGAGTTACATGTATTCCCCATCCCGATCCCCCCTCCCACCTCCCTCTCCACCTGATTCCTCTGGGTCTTCCCAGTGCACCAGGCCCTAGCACTTGTCTCATGCATCCAACCTGGACTGGTGATCTGTTTCACTATAGATAATATACATGCTGTTCTTTTGAAACATCCCACCCTCACCTTCTCCCACAGAGTCCAAAAGTCTGTTCTGTATTTCTGTGTCTCTTTTTCTGTTTTGCATATAGGGTTATCATTACCATCTTTCTAAATTCCATATATATGTGTTAGTATACTGTATTGGTCTTTATATTTCTGGCTTACTTCTGTATAATGGGCTGCAGTTTCATCCATCTCATTAGAACTGATTCAAATGAATTCTTTTTAATGGCTGAGTAATAGTCCATGGTGTATATGTACCACAGCTTCCTTATCCATTCATCTGCTGATGGGCATCTAGGTTGTTTCCATGTCCTGGCT
>NC_057419.1:57929237-57936323 GCF_019320065.1 Cervus canadensis
ATTCCCCCCCTCCCACCTCCCTCTCCACCCGATTCCTCTGGGTCTTCCCAGTGCACCAGGCCCTAGCACTTGTCTCATGCATCCCACCTGGGCTGGTGATCTGTTTCACCATAAATAGTATACATGCTGTTCTTTTGAAATATCCCACCCTCACATTCTCCCACAGAGTTCAAAAGTCTGTTCTGTATTTCTGTGTCTCTTCTTCTGTTTTGCATATAGGGTTATCGTTACCATCTTTCTAAATTCCATATATATGTGTTAGTATGCTGTAATGTTCTTTATCTTTCTGGCTTACTTCACTCTGTATAATGGGCTCCAGTTTCATCCATCTCATTAGAACTGATTCAAATGAATTCTTTTTAATGGCTGAGTAATATTCCATGGTGTATATGTACCACAGCTTCCTTATCCATTCATCTTCTGATGGGCATCTAGGTTGCTTCCATGTCCTGGCTATAATAAACAGTGCTGCAATGAACATTGGGGTGCATGTGTCTCTTTCAGATCTGGTTTCCTCAGTGTGTATGCCCAGAAGTGGTATTGCTGGGTCATATGGCAGTTCTATTTCCAGTTTTTTAAGAAATCAGTTTTAAATTTTCATTGGAAGGACTGATGCTGAAGCTGAAACTCCAATACTTTGGCTACCTGATGTGAAGAACTGACTCCTTGGAAAAGACCCTGATGCTGGGAAACATTGAAGGCAGGAGGAGAAGGGGACGACAGAAGATGAGATGGTTGGATGGCATCACAGACTCAATGAGCATGAGTTTGAGCAGGCTCTGAGAGTTGGTGATGAACAGGGAAGCCTGGCATGCTGCAGTCTATGGGTCAGACATGACTGAGTGACTGAACTGAACAAATAACGTTGTGATCGTTTTTAGTTGAGCAGCAAAGGGACTCGGCCATACGTATAGATGTATCCATTCTCCCCTAAACTCCCCTCTCATCCTGATTGCCACATTACATTGAGCAGAATTCCATGTATTATACAGTAGATCCGTGTTGATTATCCATTTTAAATGTAGTAATATGTACATGTCCACCCCAAACTCCCTAAATATCCTTCCCCCCTCCATCCTTTTTCCAGGCAACCATAAGCTTGTTTTTTAAGTCTATGAGTCTGTTTCTCTTTTGAAAATAAGTTTATTTGTATCATTTCTTTTTCTATTCCACATATAGGGGATGTCATACAATATTTCTCCTCTATCTGACTTACTTCACTCAGTATGACACTCTCTAGGTCCATCCATGTTGCTGCAATGACATTATTTCATGCTTTTAAAAAATTGGGTAGTATTCCACTGTATATATGTACCACTTCTTTTTAATCCAGTCCTCTGTAGATGGATATTTAGATTGCTTCCATGTCTTGACTATTGTAAACAGAGCTACAATGAATATTCGGGTGCATGTATTCTTTCAGACCATGTTTTTCTCCAGATATATGTCCTGGAGTGGGATTGCTGGATCATATGGTAGCTCTGTTTTTAGTTTTTTAAGGAACCTCCATATTGTTCTCCATAGTGGCTGTACCAATTTACATTCCCACCAAAAGTGTAGAAGGATTCCCTTCTCTCCACACCCTCTCCAGCATGTATTATTTGCGAATTCTTTGCTCATAGCCTTTCTGATGGGTGTGAAGTGATCTCACTGTAGTTCTGATTTGCGTTTCCCTAATGATTAGCAATGTTAAACATCCTCTCATGTGCCTATTGCCCATCTGTATGTTTTCTTTGGAAAAACATCTATTTAGGTCCTCTGCCGTTTTTGGAATGGGTTGCTTGTTTTGGTACTGTTGAGCATCATGATCTGTTTGTAAATTTTGGAGAATAATCCCTTATTAGTCACATCATTTGCAAATATTTTCTCCAAATATTTGACTTCTCTTTTTTGTTTGTTTGTTGTTTCCTTTGCTGTGAAAAAGCTTTTGAGTTTAAGTAGGTCCCATTTATTTATTTTTGTATTTATTTCCATTATTCTGGGAGACAGACTGAAAAATATATTGTTGCAATTTATGTCAGAGATTGTTCTGCCTATGTTTTCCCCTAGGGGTTTTATAGTGCCCAGTCTCACATTTAGGTCTTTAATTCATTTTGAACTTATTTTTGTGTGCAGAGTTAAAGAATGATCTAATTTCACTTTTTTACACATACTTGTCCAGTTTTTCCAGCACTATTTGTTGAAGACACTGTCTTTCCAACATTGTCTAGTCTTGCGTCCTATGTCATAGATTAATTGATCATAGGTGCATGGACTTGTTTCTGGGTTTTCTATCCTGTTCCATTGATCTATATTTTTATTTTTGTCCCAGTACTGCACTGTTTTGATGACTGTAGCTTTGTAGTATACTCTGAAGTCAGGAAGCCTGATTCTTCCAACTTCGTTTTTCTTTCTCAACATTCTTTTGTTTTTTCAAGGTCTTTTCTGTTCCCATATAAAATTTTACATTTTTTTCTCTAGACTTGCCAAAACTGCCACTGGTAATTTGGTAGGGATTGCATTGAATCTGTAGATTATATAGTCATTTTGAAGTTATATAGCCACTTTGAAAATATTACATTTTGAAAATTATATAGCAATTTTGAAAATAATTCATTTTTTTCAACTCCAAAATGTGGTATATCTTTCTATATGTTTGTGTCATTTTCAGTTTCTTTCCTCAGCTTCTTATAGTTTGGGTGGTACAGTTCTTTTCCTCCTTAGGTACATTTATATTCTTATTTTTTGATGTGTTAGTAAATGGAATTGTTTACTCAGTTTCTCTTTCTGATCTTTTGTTGTTAATGTATAGAATTGGAACTGATTTCTGTGTGTTAATTCTGTATTCTGCAGCTTTACCAGATTTACTGATAAGCTCTAGAAGTTTTCTGGTGGCATCATTAGGATTTTCTATGTATAGTATCGTATAGTATCATGTCATCTGCAAACAGTGACAGTTTTTACTTCTTTACCAATTTGGATTTCTTTTTATCTTTTTCCTCTGATTGCCAGGGCCAGGACTTCCAAAACTATGTTGAATAAAATTGGTGAGAGTTGACATCCTTGTCTTCTTCTTGATCTTAGAGAAAAAAGCTTTCAGGCTTTCACAATTGATAATGCTGTTTGCTGTGGGTTTGTCATATATGGCCTTTTTTCATGAGGTAGCTTCCCTCTATTCCCATTTTCTGGAAAGATTTTTTTTTGTATCATAAATGGGTGTTGAGTATTGTTAGAAGGTTTTTCTGCATCTATTGAGATGATCATACATTTTTTTACTGCTCAATGTGTTAATTTGCTGTAACACATGGATTGGAAAATCCTTACATTTCTGGAATAAGCTGCACTTGATCATGATGTGTAAAACTTTCATTGTTGCATTCTGTTGCTAGTATTTTGCTGAGCATTTTTGTGTCTATGCTCATCAGTGACATTGGCCTGGCCTATAATTTTCTTTTTTTGTGTAGTATCTTTGTCTAGTTTTGCTGTCAGGGTGATGGAGGCCTCTTTGGAAGTGTTTCTTCTTCTGCAATTTTTTGAAATAGTTTCATAAGTATAGGTGTCAACTCTTCTCTAAATATTAGGTAGAACACACCTGTGAAGCTATCTCATCCTGGACTTTTGTTATGGGGGAGTTTCTTAAACATAATTTCAATTTCGATGTCTGTGATTGGTCTGTTCATAATTTCTATTTCATCATGGTTCAGTTTTTCTTTTTTTCCAGTTCTACTAGGTTGTCCACTTTATTGACATATAGTTGTTTATAGTAATCTCTTGTGATCCTTTGTATTTCTGTGGTGTCAATTGTAGCTTCTCCTTTTTTGATTCTGATTTCATTGGTTTGAGCCCTCACTCATTTTCTTAAGGAGGCTGGCTAAAGGTTTATCATTTTTGTTTATCTTCTAAAAGAACCAACTTTTGCTTTCATTGATCTTTGCTATTGTTGTCTTCATTTCTATTTTGCTTATGCTCTGATCTATGATTTCATTCCTTCTGCTAACTTTGGGTTTTGTTCATGATTCTTTCTCTATGTACTTTAGGGGTAGGGTTAGATTGTTTATTTGGAATCATTTGTTTCCTGAAGTAAAATTGCATTGCTATAAACTTCCCTCTTAGAACTGCTTTTGTATTGTCCCATATCTTTTGGATCATTGTGGGGTTTTTTTTCCCATTTATTTTTACTAGTTGGAGGCCAACAATTTCACAAAATTGCAGTGGGTTTTGTCATGCATTGACATGAATCAGCCATGGAGTTACATGTATTCCTCATTCCGATCCCCCCTCCCACCTCCCTCTCCACCAGATTCCTCTGGGTTTTCCCAGTGCACCAGGCCTGAGCACTTGTCTCATGCATCCAACCTGGGCTGGTGATCTGTTTCACTTTAGATAATATGCATGCTGTTCTCTCGAAACATCCCACCCTCGCCTTCTCCCACAGAGTCCAAAAGTCTGTTCTGTACATCTGTGCCTCTTTTTCTGTTTTGCACATAGGATTATCATTACCATCTTTCTAAATTCCATATGTATGTGTTAGTATACTGTAATGTTCTTTATCTTTCTGGCTTACTTCACTCTGTATAAGGGGCTCCAGGTTCATTCATATCATTAGAACTAATTCAAATGAATTCTTTATAACGGCTGAGTAATATTCCATGGTGTATATGTACCACAGCTTCCTTATCCATTCGTCTGCTGATGGGCATCTAGGTTGTTTCCATATCCTGGCTATTATAAACAGTGCTGCAATGAACATTGGGGTGCACATGTCTCTTTCAGATCTGGTTTCCTTGGTGTGTATGCCCAGAAGTGGGATTGCTGGGTCATATGGCAGTTCTATTTCCAGTTTTTTAAGAAATCTCCACACTGTTATCCATAGTGGCTGTACTAGTTTCCATTCCCACCAACAGTGTAAGAGGGTTCCCTTTTCTCCACACCCTCTCCAGCATTTACTGCTTGTAGACTTTTGGATAGCAGCCACCTGACTGGCATTTAATGGTACCTCATTGTGGTTTTGATTTGCATTTCTCTGATAATGAGTGATGTTGAGCATTTTTTCATGTGTTTGTTAGCCATCTGTATGTCTTCTTTGGAGAAATGTCTGTTTAGTTCTTTGGCCCATTTTTTGATTGGGTCATTTATTTTTCTGGAATTGAGCTTCAGGAGTTGCTTGTATATTTTTGAGATTAATCCATTGTCTGTTGCTTCGTTTGCTATTATTTTCTCCCAATTTGAGGGCTGTCTTTTCACCTTACTTATAGTTTCCTTTGTTGTGCAAAAGCTTTTAAGTTTCATTAGGTCCCATTTGTTTATTTTTGCTTTTATTTCCAATATTCTGGGAGGTGGGTCATAGAGGATCCTGCTGTGATTCATGTCGGAGAGTGTTTTGCCTATGTTCTCCTCTAGGAGTTTTATAGTTTATGGTCTTACATTTAGATCTTTAATCCATTTTGAGTTTATTTTTGTGTATGGTGTTAGAAAGTGTTCTAGTTTCATTCTTTTACAAGTGGTTGGCCATTTTTCCCAGGACCACTTGTTAAAGAGGTTGTCTTTTTTCCATTGTATATCCTTGCCTCCTTTGTCAAAGATAAGGTGTCCATAGGCTCGTGGATTTATCTCTGGGCTTTCTATTCTGTTCCATTGATCTATATTTCTGTCTTTGTGCCAGTACCATACTGTCTTGATGACTGTGGCTTTGTAGTAGAGCCTGAAGTCAGGCAGGTTGATTCCTCCAGTTCCATTCTTTCTCAAGATTGCTTTGGCTACTCGAGGCTTTTTGTATTTCCATACAAATTGTGAAATTATTTGTTCTAGTTCTGTGAAAAATACCGTTGGTAGCTTGATAGGGATTGCATTGAATCTATAGATTGCTTTGGGTAGTATAGTCATTTTGACAATATTGATGCTTCTGTCCATGAACACGGTATATTTCTCCATCTCTTTGTGTCCTCTTTGATTTCTTTCATCAGTGTTTTATAGTTTTCTATATATAGGTCTTTTGTTTCTTTAGGTAGATATACTCCTAAGTATTTTATTCTTTTTGTGGCAATGGTGAATGGTATTGTTTCCTTAAATTCTATTTCTGTTTTCTCATTGTTAGTATATAGGAATGCAAGGGATTCCTGTGTGTTAATTTTATATCCTGAAACTTTACTATATTCGTTGATTAACTCTAGTAATTTTCTGGTAGAGTCTTTAGGGTTTTCTGTGTACAGGATCATGTCATCTGCAAACAGCGAGAATTTGACTTCTTCTTTTCCTATCTGGATTCACTTTTCTACTTTTTCTGCTCTGATTGCTGTGGCCAAAACTTCCAAAACTATGTTGAATAGTAGTGGTGAGAGTGGGCACCCTTGTCTTGTTCCTGATTTTAGGGGAAGTGCTTTCAATTTTCCACCACTGAGGGTAATGCTTGCTGTGGGTTTGTCATATATAGCTTTTATTATGTTGAGGTAGGTTCCTTCTATTCCTGCTTTCTGGAGAGTTTTCATCATAAATGAGTGTTGAATTTTGTCAAAGGCTTTCTCTGCATCTATTGAGATGATCATATGATTTTTATCTTTTGATTTGTTAGTGTTGTGTATTACATTGATTGATTTGTGGATAATAATAATCCTTGCATTCCTGGGATAAAGCCCACTTGGTCATGGTGTATGATTTTTTCAATATGTCATTGGATTCTGTTTCCTAGAATTTTGTTAAGGAATTTTGCATTTATGTTCATCAGTGATATTGGCCTGTAGTTTTCTTTTTTTGTGGCATCTTTGTCTGGTTTTAGAATTAGGGTGATGGTGGCCTCATAGAATGTGTTTGGAAGTTTACCTTTGTATGCAATTTTCTGGAAGAGTTTGAATAAGATAGGTGTTAGCTCTTCTCTAAATTTTTGGTAGAATTCAGCTGTGAAGCCATTTGGTCCTGGGCTTTTGTTTGATGGAAGATTTCTGATTACAGTTTCGATTTCCTTGCTTTTTCTGGGTCTGTTAAGATCTTCTATTTCTTCCTGGTTCAGTTTTGGAAAGTTATACTTTTCTCAGAATTTGTCCATTTCTTCCAAGTTGTCCATTTTATTGGCATAGAGCTGCTGGTAGTAGTCTCTTATGATCCTTTGTATTT
>NC_057419.1:57938647-57945927 GCF_019320065.1 Cervus canadensis
CTTTTGTTTGACTTGGTGGGCATTTTTCATGTTCCTTTACCTGTTGGGCATTTCTCTGCCTTTTCATCTTGTTTAGATTGCTGTGTCTGGAGTGGGCTTTCTGTATTCTGGAGGTCTGTGGTTCCTTTTTATTGTGGAGGTTTTACCCAGTGGGTGGGTTTGGACGATTGGCTTGTCAAGGTTTCCTGGTTAGGGAAGCTTACGTTGGTGTTCTGGTGCATGGAACTAGATTTCTTCTCTCTGGAGTGCAATGGAGTGCCCAGTAATGAGTTTTGAGATGGGTCTATGTGTTAGGTGTGGCCTTGGGCAAGCCTGTATGTTGACATTCAGGGCGATGTTCCTGTGTTGCTGGAGAATTTGCGTGGTATGTCTTGCTGTAAAACTTATTGGCTCTTAGGTGGTGGTTGGTTTCAGTGTAGGTATGGAGGCTTTTGGATGGTCTCTTGTTACTTAATATTTCACGTGGTCAGAAGTTTTCTGGTGTTCTCAGGTTTTGGGCTTAAGTCTCCTGCCTCTGGATTTCAGTTTTATTCTTCCAGTAGTCTCAAGACTTCTCCAACTATACAGCACTGATAATAAAACTTCTAGGTTAATGGTGAAAAGATTCTCCCCCGTTAGGGACAGCCAGAGAGGTTCACAGAGTTACATGAAGAAGAGGAGAGGGAGGAGGGGGATAGAGATGAGCAGGAGGAGAAAAAGTGGGACTCAAGAGGAGAGAGACAGATCTACACAGTTGACTGTTCCCAGAGTGTTCTCCGTAGCCCAGACACCCACAAAGATTCACAGAATTGGATTGGGAAGAGAAGGGGAAAGGAGGAAATAGAGGTGTTTTGAGGGAGAAAACGGAGAGTCAAGATTGGGAGAGAGTAATCAACACACTCCTGAATAAAAATGGGAACTGAATATTAGATTCTTAAATGTCCACAATTTATATCATATACTGAAAAACAAAGATTAAAAATCTAGAGTAGAGGTTAGACTCTTAAAAATACAATGTTAAAAACAAAAACCAAAACACACAAAAAATTTTAGAAATATATATGAAGTTCGGTTTAAAATAGGGCTTCTCTTTTTTTTCTGCAAGGTTATAGTGTAATGAAAATGAAAATTAAGGAGTAGTAGAGGAGTAATAGAGGACTTTAAAAGGAAATAAGAGAAAAAGAAAAATAGAAAAAAGAAGAGAAAAGGGAAAAAAACAAGAAAAAATATTTTTCCTAATTAAAAAAACCATAAAAATCTATGAAAATGAAAGTTAAGGAGTAATGGGGGAGTAATAGGGAATTTTAAAATAAAATAAAAGAGAAAAAATAAAAAAGAAAAAAAAATTTTTTTCTTTTTTTTACTTAAGGAAAAAAACAGTAAAAACATATCTAAGAATTTCTCTGGAGCTGTTGCGGTCAGTGTGGGTTCAGTTCAGTTTCAGATAGCTCCTCGTTCCAGCTTACACTTCTCAATATCTACAGGCCCCTTCCGGTGTAATCCGTGTTATCTATAGGGATTTTAATCTGTTGCACCGGTCCCTTCTGAAGCAGTTCCCTTTGTTTATTTGGCTTCTGTTTGCCGGTCTCTTCAATGCCTAATTTCAGCCCTGATACAGGCGGGCAGAGGTGGTCTCTTATTCAGGTTGCTAGTTCCGTCGCGCTGCGGGGAGGGGCTGGTGCTGCTTTCCCCGTCTACACTGCTCAAGCTCCCGGCTGTTCTATATGGAGCGCGCCCTGCGCTGTGCGCAGTTCCAGCCCTCGGGTGTTCCACAAAAGCACGGAACAGAAAGCTGCGCCTGCTTTTTGTGCCTTCCCGTCCGAGCAGCTCAGGCAGCCAGGAGCTTGATGGGCACACTCTCCCCGGGTGCGGCGCGCCTTCTCCCCTCCGCGTTCCCAGCCCTAGTCCCCACCTGCGACGGTCGGGTGCCTGCGCCCTGTGTCTCGCTGCGACCCTCCCGGCAAATGTCGACCATCCAGAATCTCAGGAAGTCTTTGACTAGAAACTGGAGGCCTGTTTGCAGTGCGGTAGGGGATGCGGTCCTTGGGGCTGAGCCTGCCCCTTTCCCTTCCCCCCTGCCTCCTGCCTCCTGCCTCCTGCCTCCAGCACGACTGGGTCGGTCCGCAGCCTGCGAGCTCTTCTCTGGACTTGCTCAGACCCTTTGTTCTGCGAGCGTCCGGCAGTGTGTTCGGGCCACTTAATTATCTCTCTCTCTCTTGCTATCCCACAGTTTAAGTTGGTAATTCGCAAAAGCTCCCTCCAATTGTCCTCAAGGCACTCAGGCCAGGTCCTTACCCTAAGCAATGCCACCTGCTCCTCTCCGTTCCGCCCCCACTTGCTGGTGGCGGATGCGGGCGTCTGGGGTACTTTTCTGCTGGGAGTTGCTTTTAGGCACGTAATCTGTGGGTTTTATTTATTCTTCCCCTCCCAGTCAGGTTGCCCTCCAAGATTCAAAAACTTCCCCCAGACCCGCCAGTGCAAGGGTTTCCTGGTGTTTGGAAACTTCCTCTATTAAGACTCCCTTCCTGGGACAGATCTCCATCCTTAGCTCTTTTGTCTCTCTTTTTATCTTTTATATTTTGTCCTACCTCCTTTCAAAGACAATGGGCTGCTTTTCTGGGCACCTGACGACCTCAGCTAGTGATCAGAAATTGTTTTGTGAAGTTTGCTCTGTGTTCAATTATTCTTTCAATGAATTTGTAGGAGAGAAAGTGGTCTCCCCGTCCTATTCCTCCGCCATCTTGGCTCCTCTCCAGATCATTGTGTTTTATTTTCATTTGTTTCTAGGTATTATTTGATTTCCTCTTTGATTTCTTCAGTGATCCTTTTGTTGTCTAGTAGCATATTGGTTAGCCTCTATGTGTTTCTGTTATTTGCAGCTTTTTTCTTGTAGTTGGTTACTAACCTTATAACAGTGTGGTCAAAAAAGATGCTTGATATGATTTCAATTTTTAAAAATTCACTGAGGCTTGCTTTGTCACCCAGCATGTAATCTTTCCTGGAGGATGCTCCTTGTGGACTTGAAAAGAATGCATATTCTGCTACATTTTCATGGAATGCTCTATAAATATCAAGTAAATCCACCCAGTCTAGTGTGACATTTAAGGCCTGTGTTACCTTGCAGATTTTCTGTATGGATGAACTATCCATTGATGTAGTGGGGTATTAAAGCTCCCAACTATAATTGAGAACTTTTCATATTTCTCCTTTTAAGACTGTTAGCATTTGCCTTATATATTGAGGTACTTTTATGTTGGCTGCATTTATATTTGCAATTGTTCTATCTTCTTCTTAGATTAATCCCTTGATCATTAGGTAGTGCCCTTCTTTGTTTCAACTGTCTTTATTTTAAATTCTATTGTGTCTAATATGAGTATTGCTACTCCAGTGTTGTTTTGATTTCCATTTGTATGGAATACATTTTCCATCCATTCACTTTTAGTCTATATGTGTCCCTAGATCCGAAATGGATCTCTTGTAGACAGCACATATATGGGTCTTGTTTTCCTATCCATTGAGCCAATATGTCCTTTAGATGGAGAACTTAATCCATTTACATTACCAATGTATGCTCTTACTGTCATTTTCTTAAGTGTTTTAGATTTGTTTTTGTAGATTTTTTTCTTTCCTTTCCTCTTTTACTCTTTTCTATTGTGATTTGATAACTCTCTGTAGTGTTGTGTTTGGATTCCCTTTTATTTTTCTGTGTATGTTTGTTATAGATTTTTGTTTTGCATTTACTATGATGTTTTAATATATCAGTCCATAAAAATACAATATTGTTTTGAGTTGCTGTCTCAATCTCAAATGCATTTCCAATGTCCTGCATTCATATTCTCCTCTTCTCATGATTGTTAGTTTTTATGTCATATTTGTGTGTGGATGACTTCCTACTTTATTCAATTTTTACCATTACCAGTGAGCTTTCCCATTCATAATTTTCTTCTTTCTAGTTGTGGCCTTTTCTTTTCTACCTAGAGAATTTCCTTTAGCATTTTTTTTTTTAATCTGGCTTGATGGTGCAGAATTCTCTTTGCTTTTCATTGTCTATAAAGCTTTTAATCTCTCTGTCAAATCTGAATGGGAGCCTTGCTAGGTAAAATGTGTATGTTTTTCCCCTTCATAACTAAATATATCATGCTACTTCCTCTGGCCTGCAAAATTTCTGCTGAAAAATCAGCTGACAACTTTTTGAGAACTCCCTTGTATGTTATTTGTTGTTTGTCCCTTGTTGCTTTTAATATTTTCTCCTTGTTTTAATTTTTGTTAATTCAATTAACACATGCCTTGTCCTGTCCTTCCTCAGGTTTATCCTGTATGGTACTCTCTGTACTTCCAGTACTTGCGTGACTCTTTTCCCATGTTAGAGAAGTTTTCAGCTATAATCCCTTCAAATATTTTCTCAGGCCCTTTCTCTCTCTCTTCTCTTTCTGGAAACCTTATAATGTGAATGTTGGAATGTTTAATGTTGTCCCAGAGGACTCTTAATCTTTCTTCATTTCTTCTTATTTGCCTTATTCTGTTCTATGGCAGTGATTTCCACCATTCTGTCTTCCAGCTAACTTATCCATTCTTTTGCCTTCTTTATTCTGCTATTAATTGCTTCTGGTATACCTTTCATTTCAGTTATTGTATTGTTCATCTCTGCTTTTTGTTTTTTAAATTTTCTAACTCTTCATTAAACATTTCTTGTACCTTCTCAGGCTATACTTCAATTATTTGAGATGTTGAATCATCTTTACTATCATTACTCTGAATTGTTTTTCAAGTAGATTGCCTATCTCCACTACTGAGGTTTTATCTTCTTTCTTCATCTGAAACCTATTCTTCTGTCATCTCATTTTGTTTAACTTTCTGTGACTTGGGTACCAAATCCTCTTTCCTCTGGTGTCTCCCCACTGGTGGGTTGGGGCTGGTCTAAGAGGCCTGTACAGGCTTCTTGGTGGGAGGCACTGCTGCCTGTCCACTTGTGGGGTGAGTTTGGTCTTGTCCCTCTGGTGGAAATAGCCACATCTGGGGGGGTGTTTAGAAGCAGTTGAGGTCT
Organism: Cervus canadensis; assembly: GCF_019320065.1. Lineage (NCBI taxonomy): Eukaryota > Metazoa > Chordata > Mammalia > Artiodactyla > Cervidae > Cervus > Cervus canadensis. The sequence goes on from NC_057419.1 coordinate 57,943,671, forward strand.
AAGGAAAACTTCAAGCAGTCTGTCTGTTGATACGTGAGGACTGTTTCTGCCCCATTAGTTGTTTGGTCTGATGCATCCCAGCACTGGAACCTATGTGCTGTTGAGTGGGGTTAGGCGTTTGTGTCTAAATGGCTGCCTCCAGGACAGCTCACGCCAATGAGTACTCCCCAATGCCTCCATCATCAGTGTCCTTTTCCTGCAGTGAGCCACAGTCACCACCTGCCACCCGAGGGAACCCTCCAAGTGCACCAGGTAAGTCTGGTTCAGGCTCCTATAAAGTCACTCCTTTTCTCTTGGATCAGGGCATACAAGACCTTATGTGTGTCCCTCAAAAGCAAAGTTTCTGTTTCCCCCAGTCCTGTGGCATTCTGGTGATCAAGCCCCATTGGCCTTCAAAGCCAAATGCTCTTGGGGATCCTCCTCCCAATATCAGACCCCCATGCTGGAGACCCTAACGTGGGTCTAAGTATGCTCTCTCCTATGGGAGAACCTCTACAATGTAATTATTTCCTAGTTTGTGGGTCACCCACCCAGAGGTTACAAGATTTAACTGTATCATGAATGTACTCCCTCCAGCCATCTTGCTATGGTTTCTTCTTCTTCTTCTTCTTTTTTTTAATCATTCTAAAACATTTGACAAAACATATTCATTCATTTACTCACCTGTTTATCCATCCACTTAGTGTATTTGATTATGTCAATAAATATTTGTTAATCATATACTATGTGTTTGGTGCTTTCTTTCATAAGTATGGCACAATGAAAGTACTTGAATCTTTCTTTGGTAAATCACAATCTTTCAGCACCTAATGCCGACCATCCTGGGGCTTCATTTCTTAGTTGTAAATACTAAAGGACTTAGGAGAAGACCTCAGAATTTATCTTGGAAGTTGTCTTCTGATTTGAATAAACCCCAACATGACATAAAATTCTTTGGCTGGGATTTTGCTTCCCCTTAACAAAGGGACTAATTGTGGCTTCTTCCTTTTCTTTGGAAGTAGAATATTTTTAGGTAGGTTATAGTCTTTTTTGGCAATGGTTATTCAGCATTTAGTTGTGATTTTGGTGTTTTTGTGAGAAGAGATGAGCTCAAGTCCTACTCCACCATCTTATCCTCAGACCTCAGTAGACACTCCTATGTTGAAAATATGTGACTTCTGGAATCCCCCACTAGGCAAATTTTCTCTGAAACTTTTAAAACAAGTATTTTGTGGATGATGTGTGCAGCCACCACATGCTGGGTGAACCCTGGTTCCATGGTTCCAGAAGTTTCACTCTGAAACATTCCTTTTCCTCCTGAGCATTACCAAAGTGCTGCTTCTCACAGAACTGGGTTCCAGAGTATGCTGAGCCCAGGCACTGGCTCCTTGGGCAATTTTTGTCAATGCAGTGCCCCATGATTATGGTGAGATGAGGCTGGGAGTGCAGCATGTTGGACGGTAGGTGCCACATTCTGCCAAACCTGGACAACTCAACTGGAAGACCTATGTGTCCATTTTCTTACCAGTCAAATAAGAATAATAAGAGTGTTTGAAATATCACTCTTTGCTGAAAAGAAAAAATCTCTGGCCTTTATTTTTCCTGGTATGCAATGCCTCCAGGCTGATAGGCTTGGATTTTGTCTGGTAGGAAGCAAGGAATTCTAGATCTTTGAATAGTCCTTCACAGTGGGGGGCTCTCCTACAGGCCCATCCTCTGACCACTGGCCTTGCTCTCAGGTTACACAACTTATTCAGTTCTTGATTGAAGATGCTCCTAAGATCTTTGGAGAGGATATCTTTGCATTGTTACTGAGAATCCAGGCTGAAAGTACCAAATGTGCTGAATATATTCCAGGTAAGAAGAATATAGGGGCGAGAGAACTTTGTCTTTAAAGTGCAGTGTGCTAGAAAAAGTGTCACACTTGGAGCCAGGAGAGCATAACTGAGTTCTAATTCCAGCTGTGTCACTTTGTGATCTTCAGAAAGTTCTTTTCTCTGAGACTTTGCTTTTCACATCTAGGCAATTAGGAAAAACCATACCAACTGCCACTCAAAATGAGACTGAATAGTTAATTGATGTATAAAGGTAATGCTTGCCTTAGAGAAAACACATTAGCCCCATTTATACTAGCTGTGTTTCTTTCTTCTTAAGAAAGTGGTGAGAAGTGATATGATCCAGGTAAACTAAGGCAGAGCTTTACAAAGGTCTCTAACCCAAGACGCAGAGAGATGTTAAAAAAAAAAAAAAAAAAAAAAAAAAAAAAAAAAAAAAAAAA
>NC_057419.1:57946027-57961568 GCF_019320065.1 Cervus canadensis
AAAAAAAAAAAAAAACCTTATGTGTTTTCCACTGGGAACCACCAGCAGTAGCTGAAGGAGTAGTGGAGATATGGTATTAGCAGCTGGTGCTTGGCCCTGGTGCCTCAAGAATGGTTTTCACTGATACTTATGGTTAGAGTGGTACTGGGGGCAGGACAAGTTAAGGAACTCATCTTCTTTCACATAGATGGGCTCATACAGACACACACTAAGGCAAATGCAAATATCACAGGGTGAGGTCCTGAGCCACTAACTCCCATGACCATCTGACCCATGTCTAATATCAGGTTTGCAAGCTTGCTTTCTCAACTCACCATCTCCCTTTGTGTTCTACATATTTACACTATGATGTCTACTCTTGATTCTTTGCCCTGATGGACAGCTTTTACCTTCTGCCTTCCTTCCTGGCACATTATTCAGAACATGGCCTGGTTTTGAATCTCAGCTCTGAAACTTCCTGGCTATGCTAATTGAGCCTTAGCATACTTGCCTAAGGCAAGGGGAGAAGGAGATTTGTGCTAAGGTGTGGGTAAGGGTTTTTAATGGAATGAATATAAAGTATCTAGTGCAATACTAGGCCACTAGAAGGGGCTTAGTAAAATGAGAGTTCTCTCCTTTCACTCTGCCTCCCTTTAAGAGATGGCCCTGAGTAAAGAGAGAAGGGATATATTTTTGTGTGTGTGTGGCATCCAACAGTCTCTTGCTGATGGTTGTTCAGCAGTAAGTTGCAATTTTGGAGTTTTTTCAGGAGAAGATGAGTGCACATCCTTCTGCTCCACCATCTGTTGAATCCCCCTCCCCCCCCCAAAAAAAAAGATACTCGACATCCAAGGGCAAAGGAGAAGCCCCAGCATGATGACATGAGCAGCAAAATCACATTTAGAATCAAACCTCGTATGTGCCAGAGATGCTCAGAGGGCTCAAAAAAAAACCTTGTGCACACCGGGAACCAGAGACCCCACAGAGTGAGTCAGACCTGTGTTTGAGTCTCCTGTGGAGGTATAGGTCAACATTGGTCTGCCTTAGTGGCAGGAGCTCTGGGTACAGCTACCTGGGTCACACAGCCTGTGGCATAAGCCCTCTTGAAGGAAGCCCCATTAACCCCACCATAGGGCCACTGAGCAGACGACCCACAAAATGCAAAACAATTATACCAAAGAAATTCTTACACTGTTAAGAAAATTCTAGGGCCCACAACAGATTTCCCAATGTGGGGATTCAGCAAAGGGACTGAGAAGCTCCAGAGAATTTGACTTTGGAGGCCAGTGGAATTTGATTACAGAACTTACACAGGACTGGGGAAACAGACTCTTGGAGGGCATTAAAAAAAAAAAAAAAAAAAAAAAACCTTGTGTACCAGGATCCAGGAGAAAGGAGCAGTGACCCCACAAGAAACTAACCCAGACTTGGCTGTGAGTATCCAGGAGTCTCCAGCCAAGGCGTGGGTCTGCAATGGGCTGCTGCAGCGTTGGGGGCACTGAGTGTGGCAGTGTGTGCATAGGGCCTTTTGAAGGAGGTCGCCATTATCTTCACTAACTCCACCATAGTCTGGTCTCAGGTCAAACAACAGGGTGGGAACACAGCCCCACCCATCAACAGAAAATTGGATTAAAGATTTACTGAGCATGGCCCTGCCCATCAGAACAAGACATAGATTCCCCTCAGTCAGTCTCTCCCATCAGGAAGCATCCACAAGCCTCTAATCCTTATCCATCAGAGGGCACACAGAATGAAAATGACAGCCACATAAAACTAATCAAACTGATCACATGGACCACAGCCTTGTTTGGCTCAGTGAAACTATGAGCCGTGCCATGTAGGTCCACCCAAGATGGATGGGTCATGGTGGAGAGTTCTGACAAAATGTGGTCCACTGGAGAAGGGAATGGCAAACCACTTCAGTATTCTTGCCTTGAGAACCCCATGAAAAGGCAAAAAGATAGGACACTGAAAGATGAACTCCCAAGGTCGGTAGGTGCCCAATATACTGCTGGAGAAGAGTGGAGAGATAACTCCAGAAAGAATGAAGAGATGGAGCCAAAGCAAAAACAGCACCCAGTTGTGCATGTGACTGGTGATGGAAGTTAAGTCCAATATTATAAAGAACAATATTGCATAGGAACTTGGAATATTAGGTCCATGAATCAAGGTAAATCATAAGCAGTCAAATAGGAAATGGCAAGAGTGAACATCAATATTTTAGGAATCAGTGAACTAAAATGGACGGGAATGGGTGAGTTTAATTCAGATGAGCATTATATCTACTGCTGTGGGGGAAAAAAATCTCTTAGAAGAAGTGGAATACCCTTCATAGTCAACAATATAGTCTGAAATGCAGTACGTGGGTGCAATCTCAAAAATAACAGAATGATCTCTGTTCATTTCCAAGACAAACCATTCAATATCATAGTAATCCAAGTCTATGCCCCAACCAGTAATGCTGAAGTTAAATGGTTCTATGAAGACATACAGAACCTTCTAGAACTAACACCCCCAAAAAGATGTTCTTTTCATCACTGTGACTGGAAACCAGAAGTAGGAATCCAAGAAATACCTGGAGTAACAGGCAAATTTGGCCTTGGAGTACAAAATGAAGCAGGACAAAGGATAATAGAGTTTTGCCAAGAGAACACACCGGTCATAGCAAACACCTTCTTCCAACAACACAAGAGAAGACCCTACACATGGACATCAGCAGATAGTCAATACTGAAATCAGATTGATCATATTCTTTGCAGCCAAAGATAGAGAAGCTCTATACAGTCAGCAAAAACAAGACAAGGAGCTGACTGTGGCTCAGATTATGAACTCCTTATTGCCAAATTCAGACCTAAGTTGAAGAACATAGGGAAAACCACTAGACCATTCAGGTATGACATCAAATACCTTACAATTATACAGTGGTAGTGACAGATTCAAGGGATTAGAACTGACAGAGAGAGTGCCTGAAGAGCTATGATGGAGGTTCATAACATTGTACAAGAGGCAGTGATCAAGACCAACCCCAAGGAAAAGAAATGCAGAGAGGTAAAATGGTTGTCTGAAGTGGCCTTAAAAATAGCTCAGAAAAGAAGAGAAGTGAAAGACTAAGGAGTAAAGGAAAAATATATCCAACTGAATGCAGAGTTCCAAAGACTATCAAAGAGAGATAAGAAAACTTTCCTCAGTGATAAATGCAAAGAAATAGAGGAAAACAATAGAATGGGGAAGACTAGAGATATCTTCAAGAAAATTAGAGATATCGAGAGAACATTTCATGAAAACATGGGCACAATAAAGGACAGAAACGGTATAGACCTAACAGAAGCAGAAGCATTTAAGAAGAGGTGGCAAGAATACATGGAAGGACTATACAGAGGAGATCTTAATAACCTGGATAACCAGGATGGTGTGATCACTCACCTAGAGCCAGATGCTTGGAATGTGTCAGTGGGTCTTAGGAAGCATCACTACAAACAAAGGTAGTGGAGGTGATGGACTTCCAGTTGAGCTATTTCAAATCCTAAAAGATGATGCTGTGAAAGTGCTGCATTCAATATGCCAGCAAATTTGGAAAACTCAGCAGTGGCCAAAGACTGCAAACAGTCAGTTTTCATTCCATTCCCAAAAAGGGCAATGCCAAAGAATGTTCAAAGTACCGCACAATTGCATTCATCTCACACACTAGCAAAGTAATGATTGAAATTCTCCAAGCCAGGATTAAACAGTATGTGAACTGTGAACTTCCAGATGTTCAAACTGGTTTTAGAAAAGGCAGAGGAACCAGAGATCAAATTGCCAACATCTGCTGGATCATCAAAAGCAAGAGAACTCCAGAAAAATGTCTATTTCTGCTTTACTTATTACACCAAAGCTTTTGACTGTGGAGACTACAGCAAACTGCAGAAAATTCTTCAAGACATGGAAATACCAGACCACCTTACCTGCCTCCTGAGAAATCTGTATGCAGGTCAGGAAGCAACAGTTAGATCTAGACATGGAACAATAGACTGGTTCCAAATAGGAAAAGGAGTACATCAAGGCTGTATATTGTCACTGTGCTTATTTAACATATGCAGATTACATCATGAGAAATGCTGGGCTGGATGAAGCACAAGCTGGAATCAAGATTGCCTGGAGAAATATCAATAACCTCAGCTATGAAGATGGCACAACCCTTATGGCAGAAAGTGAAGAGGAACTAAAGAGCCTCTAGATGAAAATGAAAGAGCAAAGTGACAATGCTGGCATAAGCCTCAACATTCAGAAAACTAAGATCATGGCATTCTGTACCATCATTTCATGGCAAATATATTGGGAAACAATGGAAACAATGACAGGTTTTATTTTGGGGGGCTTCAAAATCACTGCAGATGGTGACTGCAGTCATGAAATTAAAAGATATTTGCTCCTTGGAAGAAGAGCTATGACCAACTTAGACAGCATATTAAAAAGCAGAGACATCACTTTGCCAACAAAAAGGTCCTTCTAGTCAAGGCTATGGTTTTTCCAGTAGTCATGTATGGATGTGAGAGTTGGACTATAAAGAAAGCTGAGCACCAAAGAATTGATGCTTTTGAACTGTGGTGTTGGATAAGATGCTTGAGAGTCCCTTGAACTGCAAGGAGATCCAACCAGTCCATCCTAAAGGAAATCCGTCCTGAATATTCATTGGAAGGACATGCTGAAGCTGAAACTCCAATACTTTGGCCACCTAATGTGAAAAACTGACTCGTTTGATAAGGCCCTGATGCTGGGAAAGATTGAAGGCGGGAGGAGAAGGGGACGACAAAGGATGAGATGGTTGGATGCCATCACGGGCTCGATGAACATGAGTTTGAGCAGGCTCTGGGAGCTGGTGTTGGACAGGGATGCATGGTGTCCTGCAGTCCATGGGGTCACAAAGAGTCGAACATGACTGAGCGTTTGAACTGAACTGAACTGAAAGAGAAAAGGAGTACTTATAAGTTGGGATTCTGAGCCCCCATCCCTGCTTCTGTTATTATCTCCTCTGTGTATTCTACCTTTGGGGAAGACTAAACAAAGGCTAGGACTAGTTTAAGAAAAGAGACATATATGGCTTTGCAACAAATGATGCCCTGCAAGGAATTAAAGCCTATACCTCAGCAATCTACTTTTCCAGAAATCCTCCAAGCTGGAAGGTTTACAGTTCCTAGTTGACCCTCCCCAAGTTACAGCTGGATCTCACATAAGGCAGATTTCTGCCTGAAATCACACAGAAAATCAATGGCAGAGCCAGTTCCAAACCCAGAAACTACCATCCCATAACTTCCCTGTTCATGTCCCATAGCTTCCTGGGAAAAGGTAACCCTCTTCCTTATGATGTTGATATTCCTTACCCATTCCATCCTTTCAAAGACCTGGACCATATCTTGTCTTAAGATGTATGGAATGCACTTGGGAGGGCATGCAGAGACAGAAAAAGTAATGGTACCTGGAGGTTTATTTACCAATCCGGACAGGATTTAAACCTGCTTTAATCTAATCCTCCCCACTGTGTCACTGAGCCTAGAAAACCAAATCTTGTGGTCTGCTCCACCAGCTCTAATGTCACTCTCACCTGCAGTCCACAGCTTCCATATGGTTGTTTCTGTGACTGTCACTGTAGTATCACAAACTCCTATGCAAGGGTCTAAAACCCTAACATAAGGTAGACCTCGCTACAACTCTGCGGACATCAGAGAGGTGTTAACACTCTCTGCTGGCATCTCCCAAATACTTCTCTGCTGGCTTATATTATTTTACCTTCTTTATTAGTTCCCAAGAGAGCACTTTTTCCCAATGATTGGAGCCACATTGCTTCATCCCTCTGGCTGTGTTGATCCTGCTCTTTGACTTGGGCATGTACACCTGGCTTCATGCCTTATCCCCTTAATACTGCCAAGTGTGACATCTGAGAGGAGGCTCTGGCCACTATCATCCTCAGGACCTGTCTGCTTATGAATCTGGAACTATATCAACAGGGAGTTGAAGATAGCAACAATGGTGACAGAGAGAAGACCACAGCAGACTAGTCGATGCTAAGTATGCAAGAATATCCACTAAGAAGAGGCAATTATAGAACTAAAGAATGCCCTGAAATAAGCCTCTATAACCTGGTCACCTGACCAGAGTTGATTATCCACCCCTCAAGCCAAGAAAGCTCCCAGAAAGAAGAATAAAACTCCACCTGAAAATACCTGCAGCATGAATCAAAAGTGGACTGCTTGAAATGGGTACCCAGGTAAAAGAAGCAGTTAACCACACTTATAGCATATGCTACCTGAACCCTGGGAAAGAGAAGCTTGGGACCAAGTCTCAGACTCCCTGAAAAACCAAGTACTTGTTCATAGATGGTGTTCTATGGGGAGGATAGGCTTATGGAGGATACCATTCCTACATTAGATGCATAAGCTTCTGAGAAAATAGCATCCTGAGCCATTCTTAATGGTATTTTTCATACTATTGTCCACAGAAACAGGGTAAAGAGTGCCTTCAGTATGTGTGTCTTTTCTTATTTATGTCAATCCTTGCTCCCATCCCTGTCATGAAGAGCCAGTTGATACTTGATCAAGTCTAGCATGAGTGAGACCATAAGATATGAAGTGGACAAGATTTTCCATGGAACCTAAAGATCTTATCAAGGAAATTATCATCTTATAGGAAAGATAAGTAGAATCATGGAAGATTCAGAGGTGATAGAGGGAAGATGTGATAGAGTGAACAGGTCAGGAGCAGCAATACACTGGTATATGTTTCAGTTGGGATGCTGCCTCCACTGGGATTTTTGCCCTAGAACTAAACCTTTGGGATATTTTTGAAGCTGTTGATATCTTACTGTTTCCTCTTTCTAGTTTCTGCGTTAGGATCAGATAATGCCAGCTAACGGGCTTTCTCCATAACAAAATTTCATACAGAAAGGGTGCTTGGTCTCTCTAGGGGAACTTGAACTTGACAAGATGGGGCAGGATAAAGACTTAACTCTTATTCAACTTGTAGAAGGGGAGGACATATGGATGTGTGTAGAAGCCAGAAGGAGTTACTAGGGAATTGGGTAAATAAAAGAGATGATAGAAGAGGTGATGCAAGAGACACCCTTATAGTGGGAGAAGTAGCAGAAGAACAAACATAAGAACCATTGAATCTCCTTCTTCTAAAACCTTCACATAAGGGGTACCATGGGTCAAACCAAGTATGAGAGTACAAAGAAGAGGAATTGAGGAATCCAGCTCTTTCACAGGAGCAAGGAGGCCAAACTATTGAGATATGGGATATTAGGTAAAATGTCAGTAGTTGGCAGGATAGCCAAAGAGAAGGTAGAAAGAACTGAATAGATTGAGAAAGTTTAGGAGACACATTATTCCCACAGACCTCAGAATAATGAGTAGATGAACAGAATAGGCCAGAACTCTGGTCATTAGATGTTCTGGGCCTCCTGAATGCAAAGAACACTGACCATCTCTCATCCCAACAAAAATCAAGTAATCCCCTGATTCTTTGTCTTGTTCTCCCCAGTCAGTGGAAGTCATACCTGCATATGTTCTTAAAGAACAGTCAAGGATCACTGGTAGTGTAGACACAAACCCCCAGGCTTTCTTCACCTCCCTCTCCACACTGGTCTCCCCAAGGTAGGTATTCAACTAGGCCCAAGTCACCTACCTCCCTATATCTTTGGGTTATTAAAATAGAGTTAATAAAAAAAAAAAAAAAAGAAGACCAGTCTGGGTACCAGGTGACCCTACATCTGCTGTCAGTGTGCTCTTGCCTCTTTATCTTTTCTGGGACAAGCATGATCTTCAAGAATCTGAGAACTACTAGCAAGATGCCTACCCTGTGATGAGAGACTGGCAATAGGCTATGAGGAGACATAGTGCAAACAGTCTCAGGTTCCAACACCAAGGCTTCTCCCACTGTGCATATACTCCTTTCCCATACCCACATCCATACTCAAGGTGAGTTCCAACCTTATCCCTTGAAAGCTCCTTCACTCATTCACCTTCATAATTCTCTTTTCCCACTGATTTGTGACCCTGCCACCTGGATCCTAGAAAGCCCTCAGGCTTCACTAGTGTGCCTTGAGGAGGCCAGTATTAACAACATAGTGAACAATATGTCAGCAATATCTTTGACTTTTCATGTGACCTTAAGTCTCTTCCCCTTCTCTGAATTGAAGTTTCTTCTTTTGGAGCCTGAGATTATTCATCTCTGTCCTGCCCAGCACAAATAGTAGTGAGAGTTTCGTCCAAACCAAGAAAAGTTTATTAAGACCCTTCTGTAATGTTTCAGATATTCGAGACTTAGAAATTAAACATTTTCCCTACACTTGGGAAGCTCACATCTTAGTTGGAGAATTAAGTGAAAGAGAATCATAAAGGTAGAACACTGAAGGTTGGGTTGGTGAGGCTTCTAAAAGCCTCTGAAGTTTCTAAAGAGAAGGAAAAGAATAGAAGGAATAGAAGCTGCCACTAGTAAGATTTCTTCTCCACATCCCACCTTGCCAACAGCTTGAAAGCAGTCTCCCCTGGCCCCAAGTTCTCTCATAGCTCAGGGGTTGGGAAGAGGTGAGCAGATACAGGTATATCCTGGGGTTTATTATATAAGTGTTAAAGCTTTAGTCTATCCATTGAGGATCTGGAAGATCAGGTTGTCCATAGCCTTGGTCATAACTAAGTGACAGTTCAAGTGTAATCTGTTGAGAAAAGGCAGCGCGGTTGAAGCGTGATACCATTGATTTGAGGGTATAGACACATGTACATTAGACTTAACTCTATCCCTACCATGTGCAAATGTCTCTGGGCTCCAGGGATCCCTATCTGTATCATCAGCAGGGAGGGCAGGTTGATCTAGGGTTCTTGGTTTTGTTGTTGTTGTTGTTTTCATTTATTTTTTATTAGTTGAAGGCTAATTACTTTACAATATTGTAGTGGTTTTTGTCATACATTGACATGAATCAGCCATGGATTTACATGTATTCCCCATCCCGATCCCCCCTCCCATCTCCCTCTCCACCGGATTCCTCTGGGTCTTCCCAGGTTCTTGGTTTTTAAACTGCTAGCACACTGGAGTTTTTCAGAGGTACCTTAGACAGGGTGAGTGGTAGAAAGGGAAGTAAGCAGATTAACTGTCTGGACTGGAGTCTTTAATCTTAGTAATTCTGCTTTGAGTTGTTTTCATAGGCATCCATGTGTGGTGTCATTGGAAGAAATTTCAGTTGCTGAGTCTGTACATGTTGAAAATCATTGGGCTATGAATGACTTTTGAGGATGCTTGATTTTGGTTTTGCTGTGCTATGGGTCTAATTCTCTCCATGCAAATTTAACCAGATTTCACAATCATTCTGGGTACGTCTTCGTAGCCATCATTTCTTTCTCACAAAGGAGAGGGATTGACCCATATGACCCCAACTTCTCCACTACCCAGGACCCTGTCATCTTTTTTCTTCCACTGAGACTCACAAGTGAGAAGATTTTGTCTTTCAAACATGCTAAATTTATTAATAATACAATTTTCCACATCCTTATTAATCAAAGACACATAACTGCAGTCAGAGTCTCTAACCTACATGAAATAACCTGTGCTTGTGAGCCAAAAAAAAAAAATGATATTTGGGTGAAGCTCATGGTGCAGCCTTATTGTGGGTGAATATGCAATTTCCACTTGTCCTCTTACAAAGCTGGAAATTGTTCCTCACCTACCACTGCTCACTTAGAAAGTCTGAGTTGGGATCCACTAAGGAATAAGAGATGACTTTTATGATATCTTTCCAGTTTTGCTATGTTTAAGGGTGCCAAAAAATCAGTGCAAGGGAGTCTGAGGGTAAGCATTTTTTGCTACCTGCATGGGAAAAAATGGTGGCAAAAGGAAAAAGAATATGGAGGTTCAGGCAGAATCTGCCTCCAGTTTATTTCATAGGGACCAGCTGAGCAATATGCTTCCTCTGTTCCTTTCCACCTAGTGCCTCCTTCCTACTTGCTCATCCTGTCTGAATCTCCATTTGTAGTGCCAAAGACCATCAGAGGATTTTATAATCTTCAGCTTGAAGAGAATAAATACAAAAAAGCAGAAACCCAGAATGAGATACAACCTATCCAGGCAGAGGCACAGACAAAGGCCAAGGCAGTCCAGGAGAAAATCAGGGAGCAAGCCCACACAGCAGTGATATAAACTGAACTTGCCCAGGAGCAGGCCAATATACAAGCTTAGTCTATTGAACCTCAGATTGAATCAACTGATGCAAAGGCCATCAGCTTGGCTTGGAGGCCAAGCTGGCCTTGAGAAGGTCCAGACAGCTAAGGCAAAGGACAAGGTAAAGGTTAAGATGGTTCTAGCACCAGTTGAACCAGCTGAAGTACAGGCCAAACTGCCTAAAACAAAAATCAAGCTAGCTCCAGGACACCCTGAACTGCCTGAAACACAGGCCAAGTCACTCAAGGCAAAGGTAAAACTGGCTTTGACACTGACTGAACCAGTTAAGATACAAACAAAACTACTCTAGGCAAAGACCAAGATATCCCTGGCAATGACTAAACCAGCTAAGGCACAAGAAAAACCTACCAAAGTGCAGGCTAAACCCACTGAGATATGGTTTCAACTATTGGAAGTATGGGTTGAATCATAGGTTAAGAGTCAAGGAGTTGTCCAAAGCATAAGAGAAGCAAGTTTGCTAAGCCGCAGAACAGTCTAAGGCATAGCCAACAAACTGAAGAACTGGCCAAGTTGCAGGCTGGGGCACAGGTGGAACCTGCTAAGAAAGAAGCAGAACCTTCCAGGGAGCTGACTAAACCAGCCAAGAGGCAGCTAAGGATTGTGCCACAGGTTGTGGCATAGGGTGAACCAGTTGAGAAGCATGCTTAACCAAGAAGCAGGCCAAATCAGCCAAGAAGCAATCCAAAATTGCCAATTAATGGATTGAAGCACAAGCCAAGCCATTCAAAGTGTGAGCTAAGCCCACTGAGGCTGGAATGGTCTGTACCATCAAAGATGCAGGCTGACATGCTGGCTGAAACAAAGTACAGACTGAGGCCCAGATCAAACCAGCCAGGGAGCAGGCTGGGGCACAGGCCAAACCAGCTAAAGTCCAGAATCAACTAGCCAAGGAGCAGGGTGAGGCTGCTGGAGAACAGCCTGAGGCACAGGTTAAGCCAGCCAGTACAGGTTTGGGGAGCCAAGGAGTGGGCTGAGCCAGGTAAAGAGCAAGGGAGCAGGCTGAGGCACAGGCCAAACCAGCTAAAGTACAGAATCAGCTGGCCAAGGAGCAGGGTGAGGATGCTGAAGAACAGCCTGAGGCACAGGTTGAACCAGCCAGTACAGGTTTGAGGAGACAAGGAGTGGGCTTAGCCAGGCAAAGAGCCAGGTAAAGAGCAGGCACCAACCAAACCATCCAAAATGGAAACTGGCTCAGATAAGGAGCAGGCAGAGGTGCTTGTCAAGCTGATTTAAGTATAAACAAAGGAATAGGCTGAACCAGATGAACTAGATGAGATACAGCCTGATTTGGGCTAGACACAGGCAAAATCAGTTGAAGAGCAGGTCAGAGAAATGATGAACTGTAGATCAAAGTAGAGAAGAAACAAGTTGAGTTGACTGAGACCCAGATCAAGCCAGCTGAGGAGCAGAATAAGGAAAGCCTGAACTGGGTAAGCCAACGAACGTAATAGACCAAGGAATCGAAAAAGCAGACTGAGGAGCTGTCCTAAGATGGCAGAGGAATAGGATGGGGAGACCAGTTTCTCCCCCAGAAATTCATCAAAAGATCACTTGAATGCTGAGCAAATACCACAAAACAACTTCTGAACGCTGGTGAAGGACACCAGGTACCCCATTGTCTTTGAAAGGAGGTAGGACAAAATATAAAAGATAAAAAGAGAGAGAAAAGAGTTAGGGTTGGAGACCTGTCCCGGGGAGGGAGTCGTAAAAAAGGTGAAGTTTCCAAACACCAGGAAACCCTCTAACCAGCAGGTCTGTGGGGAGTTTTGGAATCTCAGAGGACAAATATAGATAGATAAAACCCACTGATTATGCACCTAACTGCAACTCCCAGTGGGGAAGTAGCCCAGACGCTCATGTCCTCCACCAGCAAGCGAGGGCTGAACAGGGAGGCGCGGGCTGCTGCCTGAATGCCCTGAGGGCAATCTGAGGGAGCTAACATGAGATAGCAACCCAAACTGTGGGATAGCCAGAGAGAGAAAAAGAAAAAAGAAAAAAAGAGGAAAGAGAGAGAACTTTCCAGCAAAAAGGTCTAACCTAAGGCACTACCAGCCCGCTCACAAAACAAGGGACTGAGCGAATACCAGAGGAGAGCTAGCTGGCAGCAGACCAGCACATTCCCCGCTGGAGTCAGGGATGCAGGCGGGCGACAGCCAGAGCTGGAAGGCAAGGGGCAAACTCGGCCCCAGAGATGGCATCCTCTACCAAACTGCGAGGAGGCTCCCAGTTGCTAACCAAGTCTTCCTAGGATCCTGGATGGTTGACATCCGCCAGGAGGGTCACAGCCAGAGATCAGCTCCCCAGAGGAGACACACTGCACACCTGACACGGTGCTCCCACTGTGCACCCAGGAAACCAAACTGCTGGGACCGGGGAGGTGATAAGACACACCACACCACCTGGAAAGTGTGTGCTCACCAAGCACCTGGTTGCCTGAGCTGGGAAAGACACAAAACACAGGCCAAACTGAGTCTATGCCTTTGTGGAGTACCAGAGAGCCTAAACCTGAGTGGCTTAGACCTGGGAAGTGCACGCAACCCAGGGCCTGCCTTAGACAGTTCCCAGGCAGAGCAACCTGGAGCCTGAGCAGTGTAGACCAGGAAGCACACACACAGTGAGCAGGGGCAAACCCAGTGTGGTCCAGACACTGGGAATACTGCCCACAAACGCCAGTGATATTTGTTTGCAGTGTTCCTCCCTCCCTGCAGCACAATTGGACAAGTGAACCTAAATAAATGACCACCTTCACCCACTTGTGTCAGGGCGGAAGTTAGATACTGAAGAGACTTGCAAACAGAGGAAGCCAAAATAAACGAAGAGGAAACCGCTTTGGAAGTGACAGGTGCAAAAGATTAAAACCCTGTAGTTAGCATTGGCTACATTGGAAGGGACCTATAGACCTTGAGAAGAAGTATAAGCTGGAGCAGGGAACTATCTGAAACTGAACTGACCCTACACTGCCCTCAACAGCTCCAGAGAAATTCCTAGATATATTTTACTATTATCATTTTCTATTTTTTTTTTAATTTTAAGTTATTTATTACTCCTTTAATTTTCATTTTTAAAACCTACTATTACCTTGCAAAAAAAACAGTTTTTAAAGCAAATTTCATATATATATATTTTATAACTTTGGGGTTTTTTTAATATTCTATTTTTGAGAGTCTAACATCTATTCTAGATTTTTAATCTTTGCTTTTTGGTATTTGTTATCAATTCTGTACCTTTAAGAATCCAATCTTCATTAACCATTATTACTTAGGAGTGTGATTACTGACTTAATTGCTTTTTCCCCTTTTGACTCTACTTTTTCTCCCCCAGGACACCTCTATCTCCTCCCTCCCCCTTCTCTTCTCTACTTAACTCTGTGAATCTCTTTGGGTGTACCAGGCTGTGGAGAACACATAGGGAACTGATCACAGGCTAGACCAGTCTCTCTCCTTTTGACTCCCCCTCCTCTCCTGCTGGTCACCTCTATCTCCTTCCTCCCTCATCTCTCTGCTATGGAACTCCATGAACCTCTGTGAATGTTCCAGACTGTGGAGACCAAATAGGGCCTTGATTACTGGCTAGATTGCTCTCTCCCCTTTTAATTCCCCTTCTTCTCCTCCTGATCACCTCTATCTCCCTCCTCCCTCGTCTCTTCTCCATGTACCTCTGTGAACCTCTCTGGGCACCCCCTACTGTGGAGAGTCTTTTCACCATTAACCTAGATGTTTTATCATCTAGGTATGGATGGAGAAGTCTTGAGGCTACTGTAAGAATAAGACTGAAATCCAGAGGCAAGAGGCTTAAATTCAAAACTTGAGAACACCAGAAAATTCCTGACTCCAGGGAATATTAATTGAAAAGAGCTTATCCAAAAGCCTCCATACCTACCAAGCTCCACCCAAAAGCCAAGTTTCAGAGCAAGACATACCAAGCTAATTCTCCAACAATGCAGTAACATAACCCTGAATGCAAAAATACAGATGTTCAAAAGTCACACCAAACCCATAGACACCTCAAAATTCACTAATGGACACTTCATTGCACTCCAGAGAGAAGAGATCCAGCTCCACCCACCAGAACACCAATGCAAGCTTCCCTAACCAGGAAACCTTGAAAAGCCACTCATTCAACCCCACACACAGGGAGGAACCTCCACAATAAAGAGGAACCACAAGCTTCCAGCATACAGAAAACCACCCCAAATACAGCAACCTAAACAAGAAGAAAAGGCAGAGAAATATCCAGCAGGTAAAGGCACATGATTAAATAACACAAAACCAAAGAAAAGAGGAAATAGGGAGTCTACTTGGAAAAGAATTCAGAATAATGATAATAGGGATGATTCAAAATCTTGAAAACAAAATGGAATTAAAGATAAATAGTCTAGAGACAAGGACTGAGAAGATGCAAGAAAAATTTAACAAGGACTTAGAAGAAATAAAAAAGAGTCAATCAATAATAAATGATGCAGTAACTGAGATCAAAAGCACTCTGGAGGGAACCAAGAGTAGAATAACTGAAGTAGCAGATAGGATAAGTGAGGTGGAAGATAGAATGGTGGAAATGAAGCATAGAGGAAAAAAGAAAAAAGAATTAAAAGAAATGAGGACAACCTCAGAGATCTCTGGGACAATGTTAAATGCCCCAACATTTGAATCACAGGAGTCCCAGAAGGAGAAGACAAAAAGAAAGGCCATGAGAAAATACTTGAGGAAATAATAGTTGAAAATTTCCCTAAGATGGGAAAGGAAATAGTCACCAAAGTCCAGGAAACACAGAGAGTCCCAAACAGGATAAACTCAAGGTGAAACACCCCAAGACACATATTAATCAAATTAACAAAGATCAAACACAAAGAACAAATATTAAAAGCAGCAAGGGAAAAAAAAAAACAAATAACTCACAGGGGGATCCCCATAAGGATAACAGCTGATCTATCAATAGAAACTCTTCAAGCCAGAAGGGAATGGCAGGACACACTTAAAGCAATGAAAGAGAAAAACCTACAACCCAGATTACTATACCCAGCAAGGATCTCATTCAAATATGAGGAAGAAATCAAAAGCTATACAGACAAGCAAAAGTTGAGAGAGTTCAGCACCACCAAAACAGCTCTTCAGCAAGGGCTAAAGAATCTTCTCTAGACAGGAAACCCAGAAAAGGTTTATAAACTCTAATCCAAGACAACAAAGTAAATGGCAATGGGATCATATTTATTCATAATTACCTTAAATATAAATGGGCTGGATGCCCCAACCAAAAGAAAAAGACTGGCTGAATGGATACAAAAACAAGACCCCTATGTATGCTGTTTACAAGAGACCCACCTCAAAACAAGGGACACATACAGACTGAAAGTTAAGGG